>NW_028277884.1:515655-687540 GCF_059751315.1 Micrasema longulum
TTTTGTTTTATTTCACAATCTGACAGACGCAGACAGTAAAATAATCGAATTCTTAAATAATACTATTTGTGAGTTCGCTACTTACGCATAAAATGTGATCCCAGCATATTTTATTTTAATCCCAGTAAAATTTTGGACTTAAAAACGACGCAACACGGCAAGTTTTAATTTGAATCGGCAGTTGCGTACTGAGCAACGTATACAGAGTAACTGACGGCCAAAACGTAAAACTGCTCATTTATGAGTAGTTTAGTCGGCTTCAGTTTGATGCGCGTACGCGGTTTCTGGACTGTTAAAATTCTATGGCATGGGCACTACAAATACGTATAAATTAATTTGAAGCTTTCAAATTTATTAACTTGTGCATTAAATATAACGTGTGAGCAAATCTAATTTTGCTACGTTATCGGGTAGGAGATAAAATCGCTCAAGCGGTATAATCGCCTTAGAACTGAGTATTATTTTAGGAGTTTGGCAATAGGTGAGGGAAATTAGGCCAACTTGGGACCAAGATGAAGTGGATTAAGTGATTGATGGAAATTCTCAACAAGGGAACTTGGAATCAATCGGCCAAATTGTTTTCCACTTGAGAAATTTGAAGATAATTACTGATGGTTAAATTATCTAGGGTAAACTAATACACAGCGGGAAACTTTATAGATGAAGAAATTGCATTTTACGGTTAAAAGGCTAAATGTGTGTCTTTCCGTGTTCAGGGCCTCGATTATGAACGTTATCTTCATCTGTATTTATGGAGACGGTATATTTAAGTGCTCTTCTATCTGTTTCTATCTCGGTATATTCTACCTTGTCATATCGACATCATATAATCGAAACAAGCCAATAAAAGTTATTAACATTTAAAATAGTTCTTATTTATATTTAAATAGGCTTCTGTGATAGAAAGTGCCCACTTCAAAGTGATTATAAACTACAATAAATCCTAATTCAAGCAAAAAAATCTCGCTTAAATATGATTTTTATATGACTTTTAACCATTGCCAAAACGATATGCTTAATAATTGTCTGCATTTATCTACTGAGGTTAAACTGAGCGATTACAAGGCCGACTCTCGATACGTTTTCTCAGAAAGATATTAAAACAGATGGAAAAAATGTAATAACTAAGTTATTTTTTTACAGTGGTAACTTTCTAACCCCTAGATACTCTTATATATTATGTGAACAGAACCTAGCGACATTATTTTCGCATCTAGGCTTTCGTTTTATTAAACTCACAGTTATATTGGAATTTAATTCGAATTCAAAATTTACGTATTTCTCTCACATATTTTTAATAGGCAATTAAGAAAAAAAGTGCGAACCTCAAAATGGTTAAAATTTTTAATTTATCATAATTCAAGGAATTATTTCACGTACTAGGCAACGCCTGAAAACAATTTACCAATTTTCAAACTTCTTCTTGGACCAGTTGGTTACACAGTGTGTAAAGTGGCCACTTAAACCAGCTAATGACCGGTCATAAGCCCTGTAAATGCCTAGACTTCCATATGGAAGGGAATATTACCTTCTTTAAGCTATTTTCCAACCTAATTCTAATTTGTGAATGGATATAACATTTAAAAAAATTATAAAAGTATATTGTATAGAAGAAAAAAGAACATGTATCAATTATGTAATTATATAAATCGATAAAAAAATAAAAACAATTTTTTGCATGAAAAATAGAATATGTATACATTTTTTTCCTAAACATGTTGAATAACAGGTTACCGACGAAGATATTTTAAATTTTTATTTCAAATATACAAATTTTCGTACATAAATATAGATTATTATTTATACTGTCTACCGATGAAGATAGCGTTTGTAATTGTCCCCCAGGCGTATAAAGGCAGTTATCGACCAAAGTTTCGGCTTAGGTCAGTTTCGGCCAAAAAAAATAGTTTCGGCTGCGGTTTTGATTTCGTCTAAAAAATCTTGTTTCGCGCCATTATGTTGGGCATTAGTACTTTCATAAAATTTGACATTGATTTGTGATAGTTAAAAACATCGGCAGGTCCGAAATCGACCAAATAGTTTGTTTAAAGTGAACGTTTCGACACCTCCGACATTTGTCGGCCTCGTGGTGGGTCAGCGCGTTTGCCTACCATGCAAGAGGTCTCGGGTTCCATTCTCGACATGATTGATATGATATATTTATTTAAAAGGGTGTTTTTACACTAGAATTGTTCATAGTTCCTGGACTAGTCTCTGATGTGACATACCTTCACTTAATCCTCTTATTGTCAATGGTACCAATATTCAATACAGGAAATCCGTAAAAAATCTAGGAGTACAAATGGATGAACATCTCTGCTGGCGAGCTCATACTAATGAATTAAGCCGCAAAATATTTTTCAGTCTACACTCACTTAGAAGGTTGCAAAAATTCTTACCCATTAGTACTAAATGCACTCTTGTACAAGCATTACTACTACCTATTCTAGATTACGCTGATGTTTTCATGACTGATTTAAGCTGTGAGCAACTCGATAAACTTGAACGACTTCAGAATACATGCATAAGGTACATTTTTGGTCTAAGGAAATATGACCACATCTCTGATTATCGTAGGCAACTGAAATGGCTCAAAATTAGACAGCGGAGAGACTATCACTCCCTCTCACTTCTGTTCAATGTACTTCATAGTCCTAACACCCCTATATACCTGCGTGGAAAATTTCAACGCTTATCAGTTCATGGTTTACCTCTTCGTTCTCATTCTCAAGGCACTCTCTTAATACCCATACACAATTCCTCTTTCTTCTCTAACTCATATAGTGTCCATGCGGCTCGACTGTGGAATCATCTCCCATCCACCATCAGAGATGTTACTACATTATCTCTGTTTAAATCACGTCTGAAGAAACATCTCCTTTCTCTTCCTTAATCTCTCCTCCTTTCCTTTTTCCTCTTTCCTCTTTTTTCCTTTTTCCCATTGAGAAATAGTTTTGATTTAAGGTAATTTATAAACAAATACGTTTATTTCTATTTTTATATATTTTAAACTTTTGAATATTTTTTTTTCTATTGAATATGTTCTGTAACTTGAATTATAAAAAAAAAAATATATTTTATTGGTTGGTTGGAAGAAATTGCCATTCGGCAATAAGCCATAATGCAATAATGTACAAATAACATTGTGTACAAAAAGTTAAAAAAATAAAATAAAGTGTAAGACTAATCATCTTACCTTTAAGTAACAAAAAAATGATCAAGATACGCTGCAGTTGGTGTATCATTACAGTCCCCTATGCACCATTAGGTGCGAAAGAGGAATGATGATGACGATTCGACACCTCCTTCTGTTCGCGTTCAATCGATGCAATAAAGCTGCTAAAGCTGTACGCGGTATTTGCTCACCGTACGGTGAAGATGCCATGAATTATAGACTCTTGTCCTTAAAATATAGCTCGATTAAAATGACAGCTGCCAAACTAATGTCACTAGTGATGAAGAATTACTGATTACTGATCATGTACTGATCAAATCGATTTTATTAGTTTTTTCATGTAAGCATGAAACTCTGTTTCAAAAAATTTAAATAAAAACACAAAAACAGGCCTATTATAGTGTGCTTAAGACAATTATTTACTAAAAAATAAGACGATAAGTACTTTTTTTCATGAACGAAAGGATTATTTTTTATTCGATCGATTTACATTGATCAATTAGTCTCATCTCTAACATTTTTGCAAAATGACGTAACCTTGTAAGAACGTCGTTAATAATTAGGTTTATTTTAGTTTTAAAGCTGATTTTATTTGTTGATTGTTGCCAAGCATTGTATAAAAAATATATTAACATGCCAGATACGAATGATTTTTTGTGTCAATATAAATCACTTCTTAGACGTTACGACAAAGTTATATCGTCACTTTTGCTGACAACTGTCATTTTAATCAGGCTTTATTTTAAGGGCTATTACTACTAATTCCAAAACTATTTTTTGTCTTCAATTAGAAAAAAAGTGGACACAAAATTGTTAACACTTGATAGACTCCCAGGAAACAAACATACAAGTATATGTTTATAAATATGCAATAAATTAATAAATAAAAATAAATAGGGTCTAGACTTACTCCTTATTCGGGGTCAGTTCAGGGTCCTCTGGATTCCTCATGCGAAGGTTTTTCCTTATGTCTTCAGTTTCATTGATCCTTCTGCTTTGAGACAGAGACGCCGGAAGTAACATTGCGGTTTCTAAAAATAAAATAAATGGCGTTAGCTTATGATAGCGAGTGTATAAAAATAATGAACAGATGGAAGAATTGAAAAAACGCGGATGTTAAAACATTGCCAGAACGGTGAGTGTTACACAGTGTGTAAAGTGGCCACTTGAACCAGCCAATGACAGGTCATAAGCCCTGTCTAGGCTTCCGTTTCCCCCTCAAAAATGTTTTCAGTATCTGTTGCAATAAATGTCAATCATGATAAATAACCGAGGAGCGAAATCCAACCTTGTTTAAAACATTTGGACATACTCAAAATATTGTAGGAATATTCATGAGTTTTTCTACTGATATTTCTTGGTGGAACTGCATTTTAATAATAAAAATACGTATATAGTTTTATTCCACTTTTATTTATAATTTTTACCAGTGACTAGGTTTCGTCGTGACCGATATCGTCAGACTGGTGGGAGACTAAACAAATTTCTACGTTATACAAGTGCAAGCAGGGGTTGTCATGTCAATCATGATTTTATGTAATCATTGCAATAAAATAAATTCAAATAATAAAACAATGGCTTAATTGTAGCTGAAGGAAGCTTGTGTAGCTTCGAAACCAGTCTGAAATTAAATGAATATTTAATTCTTAATAACGCAGTGTTTTTATTTTAGTTTTAACGACGAAGACAACTCTGTTAACTTCCTATTATTGTCGGGAGACTGGGCCCAGATTACATTGGAAAGCTAACAAAGTTATCTTCAGATATCTATAAAGTACAACCAAAATTTCTGATCGAATATTTGTATTAATATCTTGATCAGTAAACTTTATAGTTGAAGATATTTTTAAAAATATGTAAAGTTCGGGGCCCTGGGGAGCGATTACAATGGGAAGATAAAAGAGTTATCTTCAATCGTATGTAAAGTAATGTCGAATTTTTTGTACAAAAATGTGTATATATATATTTTTTAACATGTTCAATTACAGGTTACCAAAAAAGACATCTGAAATTATCATAAAAAATCAAATAAATCTCCAATTATCGGGAAAAATGAATGCCAGACGTTATCCCGATATGCAGAAATCCGGATAGTTGGATTAGCCGGTTTCGCGGTTTAGTGTGATTAATTCGGGTTAGATCGGGTTGTGGTCCTGTGGCTAGTGTCTCGGACTCACGGACCAAAGGTCTGTGGTTCGAATCCCACTCTACCCCAACTTGATTCAATTTTCTAATAGTGAGTTATTTACAACTCGTTGAAAATGGCCCTCAAAATTACATATTTGGGTAAATCATAAGAACGCAAATATTTCTTTTTTCAAAAAAAATATTTTTTTTTTCCTTTTATATTTTCTATTCATTTATGTATCTTCTAAAATAAACAAACTGTTAGATTAAAAAAATATTTCGAAATAAAACGCAAAGTTAATGTTTTTGAAATAATGCAGCGAATTGGAATCACGTTAAAATCTTCCCAAGCCGGCCGCTTGCACTTTTTTTGGTTTTTTATATAGCATCTTAATTTTATATTTTTTATTTCCTAACTGGAGTTCGGATGAAAGGAGCTACACTCTATACATCTTTTCGTACATAAATATCGATTTTAATTTAACGACAACTTAAGATAACTTCCCGTTATAGTCGAGACCTGATCTGTTGAGAAATAAATATCGTTCGTTGCGCAAACTATTTGAGATGTACATTTTCCGAGGACTGGGCTCTCATTTTTAAATCCACGTGCCCTCATTTCTCCGAGTAAACACAAAATCAATTACTTTTCTTCGTCCGATCCACTGACGAGAAATCACAGCCTCCGCCAGCGTATCAATATTGGTTTAGGAAGCAGCAACCCTCCCCACCCAACCCTCCCGCCAATCTTCACAAATAACCGGCTAATATCGAGCCGCGAATGCTGTACGTTGCACTATTCCGAACTAGACATTTCACAAATTTAATTGATTTTTTGACAGATATTTCAAACTTGTCGAAAATCCCTCTGAGAAGATGTTACAGAGAAGTTTAAGTAACTTTTTACAGGGGAAAATATTCAACTTTGAAAAGACTCAAACAAGATCTAGGGTGGTTAAAGTTTTAATCACCACGGGCGACCTGATTTTGAAATTTTTGGCGGCGGTCTACTAACACTTACAGTAGTAATTTAAATAAAAAAATACGTTAAAATTAAACATTCACATAGATACCAATACTAATTAAAAAATATATTAATTTTAAACTTCATATTCCAGCTGCTTTATTTAATTATAATCAATTGTTGTCTTCAGCAAATCTTTTAAGAATTTCACCCCCTAGGGAGTCATTAAGATAACAAATTACAACAGGTGGAGAACATTTTTGAAGAAATGTGGATGTTCAAACATGGGCAGTTACGCAGGCATGGTGAATGTTACGCAGTGTGTAAAGTAGTCACTTAAACCAGCCAATGACAGGTCATAAGCCCTGTTAATGACTTCCATATTTCCTTCTCAACAATGTTTTTTTCTCTGTGTTGAAATAAATTTAAACGAAAAGATTCTAAAATCTCGCACTGAAAGAAGTGGTCATTAATTATTGGTTATATTTAAAATAAAATTTGCAATATTGCTTGATTTACGTGTTTTTATTAATAATTTTGTTTATTAACACTTTGTATCCCAGAGCCATGTAAACACGTGATTATATAACCACGCGTTGTGGTTTACCAGCTGTCTAAAAAAAGGCATTTTATTGACATCTAGTGACTTTTATTAGTACTTTTTCGCTGCTGGTAAACTACGTGAAAACACGGGACCGGGACACAACGCGTGGTTATTATACGAGTAGTCATGTGTTTACACGGCTCCGGTATACAAAGCAAAAAAAAGGAGTGAGACCCTGCATATGTGCGAACATTGCAGTGTGGCTCTCCATAAAGGCCAATGTTGGCAAATCTATCATACAAAAATGATTCAAATTTTTTCAAATAAATATGAGAAGTTTCAATTGATTTAATCTACTATTTTTATATTTATGACACTTTTAAGAAACCCTTCAAAAAGCAGGAAATTTCACAAGAATGGGCCGGGGACAGGGTAAATTCTATGTGTATTCGGTCGGCACTCAAAGTGTAAAAATATTTATTACTATCCAAATACATTTTTTTGTTGGTTGAATGTGTGTTTTCTTTTCACAACTGATTGTAGTTTTGTTTTTTTTTTCACAATTACCCCAATTGTACTTTCAGATTACTTCTGCATTCAATTTTTTTATAATACTTACAAAAAAATCGATAATTATGAAATTCGTTGTAATATTTTTTCTTTTTTTTTTATGTCTGTATATGGGAAAATTTTAGGTCATCAATGCGGCCCGGGGTGCAATTTGGGCTGGCCATGCCTAATCTAAATGATGCCTTCATAACATTTGTCGACTCCTGCTTGGGCAGTTTCTTGTGCAATAATTATTGTTAATAATTTTGATAAAAATATAAATAAAATTTCTCGGTTAATTTTTACTTTGTTGTATGATTAAAATCGCTATGGATGGAGTTTCATGAATTTCAAATGATAAATAAATATGAAAAAAAATCGTGAATTTTGGAAAATTTAAAATATTCAGTTTACCTAAATTAAAACGAATATTTTATTAAAAATCCGTACAGTTTCATCGTTTAGTGCAGATATTGAAAACCAGCAAACAAATTGTGTTTAAAATTACAATTTGGTTGGATTGACACAAAATAAATAATTCTGCTCCAAAGTATCTTCCCTGAGGCACCCCTCACACAATATAACGTATGAATGAAATTCCCCTCCAGGCTTATTATGTTACTCGGCTTTCTGTTAAATCGGCATACATTTATTTGGAAGTCTTCAGACTGTAAAGTGATTTAATTAATTAAATTAATATTAATTTGCTTTCCTTTCGAGAAGTATGGAGCATTATCCATTATCTGCGAGCTCGTTCTCTCTGCTTTGGCTTGCGAAGTAATTAATAATATAATAACATAACCCGTGTTGCTATTCGATTAATTATTCTAGGCGTATTGCTATAATTTCTGCTGTAAACACGCTAAATACGGTAATACAATTTGTTGTGTCAATAATTAATATCATAACATTTTTTACTTTTGTGGATTTTTCTTGCTTAATTTTCGGAAACAGCCGAAAATCAGAATTTTAATTTAGTTTTTTTCAGTTGAACCAGCAATTATCATATTATATTTCAATTCATTTACAACTTTACTACCACTACTATTAATATCGTCACGCCATTTCTCCTTAGGGGCAGGCAGAGAGATGGACCGCCACAAACGTATACCCAGACATACATTTAGATTCTTTCACATATTGTCAGACATGTTTTTTGGTTGTGTCTACTTTCGACATGACCAGACTAAAAATTTTGATTTATCTGATCATGCCATATCCTTATTGGTCATTTTCGTTCTGTTTTTTAAACCATTTATTAATCGTATCTATTATACCTGTCTCAAATTTGAATTTTTGTCGGATTTTATCATTCACCCACGCATTCGTGAAAGGGATCGCATTTTAACCACTCTGCTTTCATCTTTCTTCTGCTAGATTCGTGTTTCCATATACAATTGTTAAAACCCAAACTCTGTTGTGCACTGCTAGTCTAGCTTTAATTGAAATATTTTTACTAGCAATTACTAATTGTGCTTAGTTCGCCGTTTTCGTGGCATTTAAATATCTTTTTCATCTTTTACAAATTGCAACAGAGATGAAGAACATATAAAATAAGGAAATAATGCAGTCTAAGCAATTGCAGGGCTTATGCCCATTCGTTAGCTGGATGATACGCAGATTTATTTTTATTGCAAACCAGGCGAGAGAAGTGTGCTTGTCAATTTAATTGATGGATGCATCAAGAAAATAGGAAACTGGATGGCTGAAAACAGACTAACATTAAACCCATCAAAAACTGAACAACTGTGGGTGGCTTCAGCCAGACGACAGAATTTGATCCAGGATACGGCTCTACCCAATGTAGGGAGTGCCGTTTTACCCACCGTTAAACTACTGGGAGTTTTACTCAATTCTGACCTATCTCTTGACGCTCAAATTAGTAGAACGATAAGTTCATGCTTCTACCAGCTGAGACAAATTAAATGCATACACAAAAAATTGCCGGTTGATGCCGCCCGTCAATTAATAAATGCGTTTGTAGTGTCTAGAGTAGATTATTGAAATGGTATCTATGCAGGTCTACCAATGAACAAAATGACTCGCCTACAATCTGTATTGAATGCCGCAGCGAGACTTGTTTTAGGAATCTCTAAGTTCAGTCATATCACTCCACTACTTCGGGAACTACACTGGCTACGTTTTCCACAGAGGGTCGAATACAAACTCTGTTGGCTTATGTATAAGTCACTGCACAACTCGGCTCCGGAATATCTAAGGGAACTATGCATTCCAGATGAACTAGCTGACAGGCGTCTCACGCTTAGATCAGCTACGTCTACGGCGAGAGGAAAAGTTATTATACCTCTACGCAAACAGCGCACTAAATTTGGTGAACGCGCATTTGCGGTCGCAGGCCCTATGGCATGGAATGCTCTCCCAGCAGAGGTGCGAGGCTGTGAAAGTGAAGTGATGTTTCGGAAAAAACTTAAAACCCACTTGTTCTCTAAATCATTTGAATAAATCCGTAGCACGTGACAACAAAATAAATTATTTTAATTAAATTACAAATTTAAAAGCTTCAATTAAATTAACTTAACAATAGAATCACCATGTAAAGCGCCCTTGAGGTATTTTATTACGAAAATGGCGCTATATAAGTTATCCATAATAATAATAATTATTATTATTTTAGTGGCCGTTTTACACACTGTGCCTTTTTTACCTATGTGTGAACAGCCATGCTTCTTAAATCTTTCCATTTGTTGATTTTAGTAATCTTAAAGAGCTTAAGCCTTGATTGGATGTAAAGATATTAATTTGATTAAATTATTTAAAATACTAGGCAACTCCTCAAAACAGTTTTTATATTCGTTTTGAAAAATACGGTTTTAAATGTGGTTTCTGGGCCCCAAAATATTCAAAATGTTTCCCGAACATTGCAAAACCATGATTCGGATTCAATTGAATAAATTTGTAAATAATCGTTATTGGGTTTAGGTAGAGAAAAATCGGAAAATTTACTAAAGAACATTCTTAAATATTAAATATTATAATTAATGTCCGAACAGTGGCTTGCCTGCCATTAGCTGGTTCAGGAATTTTTTTTCGATATTCTAATTATCGATAAACTATAAACTAAGTAACATTTGACATTGAGTTTGACATTTCAATCTTTTCGTTTCGACGTTGTTTGATTTAAAAAAAATATTTGCTTCTTATTTCTTTTTACATATTAAATTGAAAATTTTAATATCTACAAACACGCACAGCGCAAATATCTAAATTTCTCTAAAAACCGCACGTAAATCGATTAAGCCGTTCAAGAGGTGTTCAGTGAGATCACACGTACAGAGGAATTATATATATAAAGATTATTGTATAACTGTGTAATAAATTAACTAGTAGGTTGACACGTTTTTGTTTATTTTGCACAAAAATGTCTGCCTGAAAACAGGTTGTACCTAGTTAGGCAGACTAGATAAAATCAAGTGAAATCTATTACTCAAAACATGTAGTAGACAAAGAAATTGTTATTTTTGTTAATAAATCGTGATTATCATTATTACTTTGATAATAAAGTTTAACATAAAACGAAGATACACAAAGCGACTAATCCCGTCTGTTTACCTTTCTGAAAATGTTGTTACTGCTATGGAACTTAGGAAAATTAGTTAAATGAAAACACTCGAATGGTTTAGTGAATTCCTAATGAAGTCTTTTGCGCACTTTATCATTTTAATTAATGGCAATTCCGAAACAATCACAACAAAGGAATTAAATTAATCGATTTTATACTTGTACTTACAAGAACTGAAAACAAGAACCCGCTAAGCCTTTATTTTGAGGCTTGTCAGCAGCTGGGATAGAGAGGATATGGAAAGAGGTAACGAAAAATACGCCACAACACCCAGACCAATAGAGAAAAAATCTTTCTTGGATTTTTTTCTTGCAACTGGCGGGAATCGAACCCGCGATGCCAGTTTCACAGTTGGCCGTTTAACCAACTGCGCCACGGCGCCTGTCAAAGCCACGATGTACAAAGTGGCCACTTAAACCAGCCAATGACAAATCATAAGCCCTGTAAACGCCTAGACTTTCATATTCCCTTCTCAAAAATGTTTTTCCTCTCTGTTGCAACAAATTTAATATGAACAAGGCCCCAGGGAGAAAATCCAGTCTGCAAGCATTCGGATACACTCAAAATATTGTTGAATTAACTACCCGGTAAAATAAAAAGCATCCAAATTAGAAAATTGTTTTCAGGCGAAAATTATTTTCAAAATGACTTCTTTCAAATTTTGAGACACCGTCCTGCGTCACAAGGAAACCTATCAAGCATACAGTAATTTTTTTTATTTTTTTTTACACGGTATTTGTTGTGTTCTGTATTATTTGTGGAACATTGTCAGCGCGTTTGCCTACCATGCAAGAGGTCTCGGGTTTGATTCCCGACATGGTTGATCTGAATCATTCATATGAAAGGGTGTTTTCACACCAGAATATTTCATAGTCCCTGGACTGGTACCTGAAGCATAAGACTGATCATCTTACCTTCATGTAACAAAAAAAATATCAAGATACGCTGCGATTGGTGTACAGTGCGATGCAGTGCCCTATGGCACCATTAAGTACGGAAAGGGAATGATGATGATGTCTGAAACATATCCCCCCTGTAAAAACAGGTTCCAGTGTATGTTTCATTAAAAGAAATAAATAAAAATATTTAAAAATCAATAAAGTCTAGCACGTAACAGTCGTCTGTAGCCGACTGTTACGTGCTAGACTTTATTGGCCTTTCGGGCCTTAGTTGATTAATTAGGATCTCGAGCGCTGTGAAATTTCACCCATTGGGGAAATTAAATTAACAGACAAACAAAAAGTTATGCTGCATTTGATGTTTTGTACCTCCATAGGATAAAGGAAAAGCTAGACTTAACGCTTTACCACAATTTGGTTTTCATTTTCTAATAGTGAGTTATTTAAGGCCCCCAAAATTGAATGATTTGTGTAAATCATAAGAACATAACCTTTTTTTTTAAATAACAAAAGAGATATATAAAGGGATATATCAAATATCCCAACTTGAAACCTCAGACAAAACTTACTCTTTCATATCGATAACTATACTAACTATGGTTTTCATTCCCCTATGCCCAGAATTCTTAGGTCTGCCAACAAACATACCAGTCTTGATTTCTATAGCAAGTTGTCTTCTTTCAAACGATTACTGAATCAAATTAAATTATAAACTCCTCTCTCCCGCTTCCACTCCCACCAAGTCTACTAAATATCATTGTGTCTTTCTAATTTACTTAAAAAAATTTTTTTATGTATAAATATGTCCATAAAAATGCCTATAACATTAAATGTGACTTTTCTCAAACCTTCGTGTACTGTGCTATAAATCAAAGTGCAAAAAAATCCATCGATCTACTGAATTTATTAAAAATTCTACTGATTATAAAACATTTCCATTTTTTCCATATATTTTTTTAAACTATTTATTCGTCCCCGAAATAGGCAATCGACTTATATATGAATAAACAAAATACTCACTTTTTTCGATTTTCTCAGAAAGCTACTTTTTCTTCCATCTCTTAATCTTTTTATATTACACCACAACAGGCCAGGAGGCCCTACAACAATGGTGAATTACAGCACAGAATACCCAGGCTTTAGAAATATCACATTTTGAATTTTTGTATTCTCATCGGTAATCAAACCCAGAAACTTCCGTGTGTGAGTCAAGCGTCTTTTTCATTTATTTATTCATATATATATGTACATTACAAAATAAAATATCTTAATTCATACATATAGAAATAATTAGGTAAAATTAGGTACATATAAAAAAAAACACATTAGTATACATAATATCCAAAGAATAATATGTTAAAAAAGTTAGAGAATCTTGTAACGAAAAACTCCCTCAGAGACGTGAAAAATGTCAACGTCCAAAGTGATATTGTTCAACATAGAGATAGCCCTTCCAACAGGCATAACCATTGGCAGGTTGGTCCTGTATATTGGAATGTGAAACAGTGTATGTTGACGCTGTCTAAGGTAATTATCAGGAACATAAAAGCTAATGCTCCGCACAATTTCAGGGTTGTCAATAATACCGCGCAACAATCGAAAGAAGTGCGTTGTTAAATACACATTCCTTCTAGTCTTCAAACTGCTGTAACCAAGCATACCCTGGAGAAACTCAGTGGGATAAAGCCATGGATAATATCCGCACTCCCTCATGTAGAGAAACCGAAGAAATTTCTTCTGAACCCTCTCTTAACCACTACACCACGGGGCCATCTATTTTTTAATTTATATTATGTCTAAATATAAAATTATGAATACTACTTATCCTTCGGTCGGACATAATACATGATGTCGTAGTGTGTCAAAAATGAAACGTTTTTAACGTAGGTATTTTCAGCTCATTTATTTGCCCATTTCACATTTATCATCAAGCTTAAATTACGTAAATTATTGTGATATCACTCATTTAGAACAAATAATTCAATCATAGCACTAACAAAAGCACTATTATTAACCACAGTTCACGCAAAACAAACGTGAAACTAACGGAAAGTAAACTTTGATTTTATAACTTAAAAATATTTGACGTTTACCTCGAACCAGTCCGGTGATGAAAGAGAGAGCGCTCTACAAAACAATTAAGGACGCATGTGTATTCCCTTTACAAAACGACGTACATGTTCTACTATTGCTGGCATATTTAACATTGTACTGAACAACAAAAGAACATAGGATGGAATTAAAAATAATATTTTTTTTAATACAATAAACAAAACAGCTTTGTTTTTAACCACTATTTTTTTTCCACGGACCGGTTTCAAACCAAACAAGCTTCTTCATCAAGGTTCACGTAACTAATGAATTATTTCCTATTTTATTTTTATCATGTCAACTATTTAGTATTTACTACACGTGGACCCAATAAATCAAGTTTTTTTTCCTTACAAGGGTAGTAATTTGATATTATTTTTTTTTGGAGCTAGACAGGAGAGGACTAAAATAAATATTGTTTATTTGGTTATTAATTTTTTTTTTCTTATTATGAATCGCTTTTTTAATTTCTAAGATTTCTAAGTTGTCTAATTTAAATATTTTATTTTCAACATGAAGTACTTTTAAACCAGTGTCTTTATTGAAGTTGTAATTATTTTCTATCAGATGATTTGCGAATTCAGAAGAATTATTATTATTTAAGCACCTTAAGTGTTCTTTTCATCATCATCATTCCCTTTCCGCACCTAATAGTGCATAGGCCACTACATTGGTACACCAATCGCAGCGTTTCTTGATCATTTTTGTTACACGAAGGTAAGATGATCAGTCTTACGCTTTAGTTACCAGTCCAGGGATTATGAAATATTCTAGTGTGAAAACACCCTTTTTAAATAAACATTTCATATCAACCATGTCGGGAATCGAATCCGAAACCTCTCGCATGGTAGGCAAACGCGCTGACCATTACACTACGAGGCCGACGTTCTTTTACTCTAATACTAAAGTTTATTTTAGTTTTTTCAATGTAGATTGATTCGCAATCATTACAATTTAATTGGTTTATCCCAGATTTATTATATTTATGGATTTAGTCTTTGTGATTTTTTAACAAGGTTCCTATATTATTAGCTGTGTTTAAAACGAAATTGTTTTATTTATTTTATTATAATGAATAACCACAAAGTTAGTGAACAATATTTTGAGTTTGTCCAAATTTTTGTAGACAAGGACTGGATTCAACTCCCTGGCGAGCAAAGTTAACAAAGTTAGTGCTTCAAATATAAACTTTTTTAAAAATTATTTCATTTTTTAATAGGCAGGTAAAAATACGAATCAGTACACCATGAGGCCGACTAACCTCCACTCGATTTCTTTTAGCCAAATTTTCACCCGCGAGTAGAAACTAAATAGATGAAACTAAAAAGAAAAATAATACTAAATGTTATTAAATATTTGTATATAACCACTTACCGATCAGGACACCAATTAAACGAACATACAAACCGACATGCAAAACCCACTATACACCTTCACCATAGTTGTTGCACAAAAATATAAAACCAACACGACATTATATTTATGATCTTCGCAAATTTGACCACATAACCGAGTATCGCACGCAACTACACTGGCTCAGTATCAGGCATAGAAGAAACATTCACATTCTATCACTTCTTCACAATATTTTAAATAATCCCACTTCGCCTGTTTATCTGAGAGAGTTCATCCAACCTCTTTCACAACACGGAGTATCTATTCGTTCTAGTAACGAGAGAACCCTTTTAATACCCTGTCAAAGCTCTAATTTTCTTACCTCCTCTTTCACTGTAGTAGCCGCTCGATTGTGGAATAATCTACCCACTAATGTGAGAGACGCCCCTTCTTTATTTATATTTAAGTCAAGATTGAAATGTCACTATCTAAATATTGAAATTGTTCCTTTATCATTCTTCTTTCCTTCACATTCCCTCTCCTCTCTTCATAGTAAAGTGTAAATTTAAAAAAAATATTTTTTTATTTTGTTAATCTTTGTTTTTAATTTTTGTATAAAATTGTAAGATTCAATATGTCCATGTATTTATAATTTTCTCAAACTGAACGGTTTGGGTAGGTAGGAAGAAATTGCCTTAAGGCAATATGCCCGCCCTTTTATGTATATTTGCTGTACATAAAGTGTCAAATAAATGAATAATAGATATGCATTTTAATAATCACATGCACTGATTAGGGCAAACATGCACTGATTAAATTATGAAAATATTCTGTTGTTTGAAAATAAATGAGAAAAGTAAAGGGGGGGGGGAGGGGGTTAGCTTAATATGTTTAATAGTGAAGTCCTGACGAAGAGACGGGTATGTCTCGAAACGGGTAGACATAGTAAAGTCGGTAAGTCGTTATGTACAAATATTTAATAACATTTAGTAAAACGTTTGACCACAAAGTTAATGCTTTAAGTATTAATAATATTTTATCAGGAAAATAATAAATATTTAAACCCGCCGATGGCCCGTACATGACAGACGCAATCAGTCACTTTAAGGGTGAATTTTCACAACCCCTACACTTTGTATCCCGGAGCCGTGTAAACACGTGATTATATAACCATGCGTTGTGTCCCGGTCCCGTGTTTTCACGTGGTTTACCAGTTGTCTAAAAAAGTACACTTTATTGACATCTAGAGACTTTTATTAGTACTTTTTCGCTGCTGGTAAACCACGTGAAAACACGAGACTGGGACACAACACATGGTTATTATAGTCACGTGTTGTCACGACTCCGGGATACAAAGCATAAAAAAATAGTAAGCCCCTATATATGTGCGAACATATCGATGCGCTATGTGGCTCTCCATAAAGGCCAATGTTGGCAAAACTATCACACAAAAACGACTTATTTAACTATGGCAAATAAATCTGAGTACTTTCAATTGATTTAACCCAGTATTTTCATAATTATGATACTTTTAAGAAACCCTTTACAAAGCATGAATTTTCACAAAAATGTGCCGGGTACTGGGTAAATTCTATGTGTATTCGGCCGGTGCTCAAAATGTTAGTAAAAATATAATCCTCAAATAAATTATTGCATTCTTTGTCTACCTACACGTAGGATTATGAAAAGCATCACTAATACAAAAAGGATTTCCGGGTTTTCATCCCTAATCTCGTATTTTGTAGAATTTCTCCGTATTTAAGCGCAGAACCGCTTCGGTTTAGCATATTTTATATTATTTTTACCTGCGGAATTCAACAAAATGAAGATACTCATACATCAAGGACTTAATCCGCCATTTGCGGTCAGCGCAGCTGGTGGATTTATACAAAAATCTAACTATTACGTGTTAACATATCTGTCCTTTTTTTACAAATTTGTAAATAAGCACCAAAAGTAAAAAAAAAACGCTAAAGATAATTTATTTTATAAATAAAATACGAGTGACACTTTAATCCACAAATTTGGAATATCCAGTGACCGGTTTTATCGCTTTCGCGACATCTTCGAGACTGGTATCTTTAGTTTAATGTATTTATACAAAACAGAGGTAAGATTTATTTATATAATAAATTACAATGAACTTCCATCAAGAATTTTCACATACAAACTGAAATGTTTTAGGTAAAGGTAATATTTATTTATTTATTTTTATTTAACACTTTATAAACATTTACAATTTATATACATATAAGGCAATTTCTTTCTACCTACCCAAACCGTTCAGTTTGAGAAAATTACATGTACATAAACATATCGAATCTTACGATTTTATACAAAATGAAAAACAAAAATTAACAAAATAAAAAATATAAAAATTACACTATACTATGAAGAGAGGAAAGGGGATGGGAAGGAAAGAAGAAAAATCAAGAAACAACTTAAATATTTAGATAATGACATTTTAATCTCGACTTAAACATAAATAAAGAAGGGGCGTCTCTAACATAAGTGGGTGGTAGGTTATTATACAATTGAGCAGCTACTACTGTAAAAGAGGAGGCAAGAAAATTAGAGCAATAAAAGGGTATTAAAAGGGTTCTCTCGTTATTAGAACGAAGAGATAGTCCGTGTTGTGATACAGGTTGGAATAGCTCTCTCAGATAAACAGGCGAAATGGGATTATTTAAAATATTGTACAAAAATGATAGAATGTGAATGTTTCTTCTTTGCCTGATACTGAGCCAGTGTAGTTGCGTGCGATATTCTTTTATGTGATCGAATTCGCAAAGATCAAAGATATAATGTTTACAAACATTTTGCAATCGTTCTAACTTCTCAAGTAATTCAGAGTTAGTATCTGGATAACATACGTCCGCATAGTCGAGGAGTGGAAGAAGTGAGCTCTGGACTAATGTTTGCTTAACAATAATTGGCAAGAAATTCTGTAATGTTTTAAGTGAGTGCATACTGCTATAAAGTTTACGACTAACTTCGCTAACCTGATCGTGCCACCTTAAATGCTTATGAGTTATTACATGTCATTCGAAAGAAATTTTTCTGCTTTACAAATTATTGTTTTCTTTTACGTTGCATATATTATTTTGTTTGATCACAAGCCTTTAAAATGGGATGTTAAGTCGACAAAGGTAAGTGTTTTCGACAGCTTCTTCTGTTCCCGTTTAATAAAGTTGCCAAAGCTTCTCGCGATATTTGCGCAGTGTACGGGGAAGATGCTATGAATTAATGACTTATTTGCTCAAATAAAATAAAATATTGTTGGTTGTTCGAAAATTGTTTTCGTATTTTTCAAGTTATTTCAAATGTATTATTTTATTTGTTCAAATAAACAAAATCAATTCGAATACGGTCCATTGTTATCGATGGTTTTTTTTCATCTTTTTGGTAGAGCCATGATCCCATCCTCATAGAACTTCTGTGGTTTGTGGGCAAAAAACTGAAACAAGTGATTTTTACAGTCAATTTTTTTTTATATTTAATCTTGTTTTGAAGAATTGGTAAGGAGTTGAGGGGGAGGGGGTGGGGGGTAGAGATGAGGTTACCCGATTGGTTAATTTTTAATTCAAAAAGCGGGCTGTACTGAAAACTTATTTGATTATTTTTTAAGGCTTTTTTAATGTGAAAAACCTTCACATTATTTAATTTAAGTCCTTTTTTTATTATTTGAAGGCAAAACTTTGACTCCTTTATCCTTATCAAAATCGTGATTTGAAGCTATAAGATGATTAGCAAACTCTAAAAAAAATATTGTTAGTTAAACATTTAATATTTTCTTTAATGCGAATATTGAAGCTACGTGACGTTTTCCCGATGAATCTCGATGGACACGAGCTGCATTGGAGTTGCATTGGGCACGTCTCGAAACTAACATTATATAACATAATTTTTATTAACATTAGTTCAAATGATTGACCACAAAGTTAATGTTTTAAATATAAATAAAGTTACGCTGTTTACATTCCCCCGAGGTTGTTTACACTTGCAGTATGCACACTTGGCAGAATCACGATGCACCCATTAACAACAGTGGCAGTGGTGCATAAGTCCCAGTGCGCTATCGGAACTGCAAAGGTTTGTTCTAAGCTCGAAAGTTTGTCGATCGAGCTCGGTGGCGCGCACTTAATACCGAACACGGATATATTATTATGTAACACACAAACTGCAGTAAGCCCCTAATAGCCCAGATATTGTTACTTGGAATTTATTTATTCATTTATTTATTATTATATCATAATATATAATTTTTATTTTATTTTATTTGGATCTGCTACCCTTCCATACTTTTACTTATATTTGCTTTTTATGTATCTTGATATATTTATGTTTTTTCATTAAGTATTTTTGAATTATTTAATTTAGTATGTACAAGTATTTGGCATATGATTTATTGCTCCTATTTCTTATATTTCTTACTATAGTATTGAGTGAGTTTCTAGAAAACATATCTCAATTATCATTTCAATTATGTTTTTATATACACAGTCTTTTTCTGTTGATTTCAATGATTCTCGTATTTTGTTTTTTTTAATACTACTATATTTTACTATTATTTTGTTGATTTAAATGATACCATTATTTTGTATATTTGATTATGCGTGATTCCTCATTTGTATAATTTATATTTTTAAAAGTATTTCTGATTATCTTTTTTGCATTGTATTCTTCAGAATTTTATTATTTATTATATATATACCTTTTTTCTAGATTGTTATTCTATTGCATCACATGTCATTATAATTTAATCTAATTAGTTTTACAATGTATTTTTATTGTTATTTATTATGGCTTGACACGGGCATAGCCTAAAAAGCCTTAATAAGTTCATCAATGTTTAAACTAGTGGAATTTTGAATGAATAAATAAATAAATAACATCCGATACGCGGATGATACTGTCCTTCTAGCTTCTAGCCTGCAGCTATTGTTGGACAAAGTTTACACGGCTGGTTTGAATAAAGAGCTAGAAATGAATATTTTCATGACTAAATTTATGGTTATTCGAAAAAAAAAGGAAAATGAACGCGTTTCATTTGCGATGTTTGCGGCGTATTCTTGGCGCGACGTGGCAGAACTAAGTGACAAATGCAGACATACTAACCCATACTCAGATGTCTTCGGCCTCTATTTCGAGGCTTATCAATAGGTGATGTTCCGGACGCGTAAAATCGAATAAATTAAAATAATACAATAATTAGAAAGGATCCCCGGTAAATGTATAGAACTGATGGCTGGGCTCTCAATAAAGATAAAATGGTCACTTTCGAGCCTGGCCTCAGTATTACCGGGGAAAAATAGCTAGGTTAAAATGAATAAAATGTACAAAAATATATTATGTAAATGTCATGTTGCGCGCGTCGCGGCTGCCGACGAAATGGCCCGTACGGGCATTGAGCGCCCGTATTTACGCCACCTGCGGCCGGCGGCATGTAGCGAGTGGCGGGGAAAGATTACCCCCACCACTCCGAGGCAGCCGGCGCGGGTGGGATGGCCGACTCACGGAGCCCGACGCGCACCGCTTTATAAGGCGGTCAATTGGAGATATTAAATCAGTTGAGTTCCTAACTCTGAACAGTTCACACGTGTTTTATTCCGTTCTCCGTCCTGTTCGCCTTCCTGCACTTCGCTCTTCGCTCCGCTCTGCCTGCTGACTGCCTTCGCCTCTCTGCACCACTCTGGACCGGGTGGAAAGTCCTTTTCAGGGCTATTGAGGTTGACTTGCGGTCGGCGCAGCTGTGCTCCTACCTTCCGACTTTGTCTTTGGCTCTGTCTGGGAGGGCGGCTTCCCACTTACGCCGGGAAGCTTGACTGCGGCAGACGCGGGTGACGAACCGGCGAAACTTTCATCGTGGTAACGCGTACGTTACATTTGGTCCTTCGAGCCGGATCGTCGCCAGTGGTCTCCAGTCTACAACACACCTACAGCATGCCGGTCAACAGATCGCCTGTGTCGACGCGTTCGGGAACGCGTCGAGACGCCGGCACGGAGCACGAAGAGGAGCTTCAGGAGCCCCAACCGGGGTCTGTACGAGCACATCAGGAGGAGCCCCAGCCAGGGCCTTCACACGACTGCCAGGAGGAGCCTCATCAAGGACTTCTGGAGGAACAAAAGGACTCGGACGAGGGATCCGCACCCTCGGAGCGGTCCATCTCATCGGCGACATTTCGCCGACAGATGGAGGAACGCGAGGCGCATCACGAGAGGCAGGTGAGCAGCCTCAACGAGATCATCGCCGCGCTGAAGGCCGCCAACGCGAGAGAGGACGCCAGACGAGACATGGCAACCCCCCTCACGCCCACCATCGAGAGGGACCTCACATCGCACGGGACGTCGGAACCGGCTCACAAGCCGCTGCCGCTGACGTCAGACGCGTCTAGGACCGACGCAGCCCTCAGTACGAGGGAGGCTGCCGCCGCACGCCACGCCGCACGCTACGCCGCTGATCCGGAGGATACCGGAGCGGCGTACATCCAGCAGCCGAGCCACTACGACAGCAGCCGGGCGAGAGACGGGGCCGCTTGGAAGCGCCCTGTCACCGACGCGGAAGCAGCCTTCAGCACAAGGGAGGCCGCCGCCGCACGCCACACCACACGCTACGCCGCTGATCCGGAGGACACCGGAGCGGCGTACATCCATCCACCGAGCCACTACGACAGCGGCCGGGTGAGAGACGGGGCCGCATGGAAGCGCCCTGTCGCCGACACGGAAGCAGCCTTCAGAGCAAGGGAGGCCGCCACCGCACGCTACGCCGCTGATCCGGAGGACACCGGAGCGGCGTACACACTTCCGCCGAGCCACTACGACAGCGGCCGGGTGAGAGACGGGGTGCCACGGAGGCACCCGGTCGCAGAGGCGGACTCCAGGACGAAGGAGGCCGCCAACACACGCTACGCCGCTGATCCGGAGGACACCGGAGCGGCGTACACATTTCCGCCGAGCCACTACGACAGCGGCCGGGTGAGAGACGGGGTGCCACGGAGGCACCCGGTCGCAGAGACGGACTCCAGGATGAAGGAGCCCGCCAACACACGCTACGCCGCTGAGCCGGCCTACGCCGGAGCGACAAACGCACATTTACAAGGCCGCTACAATGAGCGGCATCGGGACAATGAGGCGCCACCCGCACACAGCCGAAGGGAGGACGCCGACGTACGCTACGCCGCCGGGCCAGGCGAGCCCGTAGCGGCACGTACTATACCACTGGGGGGCTACGAGTTTCGTGACCCGGTGAGCGCGTGGGTACAAGAGGGGCTACCCACGGAATACATGCCGCCGGGTGCCACCGGCGAGCCTGTGACGAAATACAGACAGCCGCCGGAGTGGCACACGTTCATGGCGAGGCAAACCGGCGCTAGGGATCTACCGCAATTCTCCGGCGACCCGCTAGAATGGCGAATATTTAAGGCGCAATTTGATCAATCGACACAGATGTGCTCCCTTACAAACGCGGAGAACATTCTCCGTCTGCAACGAGCCCTCACAGGACGGGCCAAGGCCACAGTGTCGTCTTTGCTGGTAGATCCCCGAAATGTGCCGGACATTGTGAAGATGTTAGAGGCCGCCTTTGGACACCCGGAGATCGTCGTGGACAGAGTACTGGAGCGGATAAGAAAACTCCCTAAACTGGCCGACAACGCATCCCTGGAGGCCCTGACGGACTACGCGGTCGCGATAAGAAACGTCGTATCGACCGTAGAGGGCCTCGATGGAAGCCACCTCTCCTCCCCGAAGCTTCTGTCCGAGATGACTCAGAAGCTGCCACGAGTCGAGAGGATGATGTGGATTATGTCACGAGCGGATACCGTGAGAAAAGCTACCCCCAGGGATCTGGCACTGTGGCTAGCGAGACTGACCGGTGCAATACCGAATGCGGGTTGCATCGGGATCAGCACGGAACCCGCCCGAGTGGAGAAAAGGCGTACCCAAGAAAGGCACGTGTTTCTCACTCAGGACAAAAAATGCCTGTTCTGCGACATGAGTGGACACGCATTCGGACAATGCCGGAAGTTTCTCCGGAAAACGGTAGAGGAGAGGTGGACAATTGTGCGTGCCAAGTTCGTGTGCTACGGATGCCTGGAACCGGGACACAAAACGACCACCTGTGAAGCGGCGAAGTGCGACGAGTGCCACGGGCGGCATCATCGGTCGCTACACCGCGAGAGAGTGGACAGTACGCCGAACGAGCAAGTCTTATTGACAAGGCGAACGGAAGTCCCAGTGACCTTCAAGGTAGTGCCAGTAACCTTGAAGGGCCCGCGTGGGTCAATGGAGATCCACGCACTACTAGACGAGGGTTCATCGGTAACTCTCCTCGAGGAGGATGTCGCCCGTGCAGTGGGCGCCACCGGGGCCTGCGAGGAGTTGAGACTCATCGGTGCCAGTGGGAACACGGACACGCTACAGTCACAGCGTGTATCCGTAATCCTCGTTAAAGGAAACAAAGAATTTGGTGTCCAGGCACAGACGGTGCGGGTCATGGATCTGCCGCACCGCAACCGAAAGAGCACCAAGACACACGGGCCAGGCATCAAGCCGAAGATGTTAATCGGTCTTGATTACGCCACCCTAATGGTATCTACAGGCCCGCCAGTCCTACAAGAGGACGGGCGGCTAACCATCGAGACGGCCCTAGGAGCCGTCACCTACGGCGGGGCTGTGCACCCCGCCTTTGAATTACCCCCAGACGGCCAGGGTGAAAGGGACTTAGCGGAACTGGTAAAGAAGAGCTTCGCCGTTGACTCGCTAGGTGTAACCACCCTGGAACGTTGCCGCGCCGCAGATGTGCGAGCGGCGGAGCTCATGAGCAGCTCAACCACACAACTACCATCCGGACGATGGGAGACCGGTTTACTGTGGGCGAAAGACGGAGATTCTTTGCCCTGCAACCGGCAAGCAGCCATGAAGCGGCTGCACTCCCTGGAAAATAAACTACGGAAGGATCCGATACTGGCGATCGCATATCGCGCCAAGATGGCGGACTACATTGAAAAGGGATACGCCGTCAAACTAAGCCGCGAGGAGGTAGACGCCCACCATTCGCGCAAATGGTACCTGCCCCACTTCGCGGTGACAAACCCCAACAAGCCTGGCAAGATAAGGGTCGTGTTCGACGCCGCCGCCCAGTTCCAGAGGACGGCGTTGAACGACCATCTACTGACGGGACCTGACCTGCTTTCATCCCTCCTCGGAAACGTGATCCGCTTCAGAGAGGGACGAGTAGCCATCGCGGCCGACATACGGGAGATGTTCCTGCGGATAAGAATCCGGGAAGCCGACCAGCAATCGCAGCGGTTCCTATGGCGGACGCAGGACGGGCAGGAGCCCGACACGTTTGTCTTCGCGTCCATGATGTTTGGAGCGAAGTGCTCACCCAGCAGCGCGCAATTCGTGCGAAACACAGTCGCACGAGCACACGCGAAAGAATTTCCCGCCGCAGCAGAGGCGATCGAGCACAATATGTACATGGATGACTACCTAGACGCCACAGACAGCGAAGAAACAGCTGCAAGCCTGGTACGAGATGTTACCCTCGTACTCGGCAATGGCGGGTTCCGGCTCACCGGGTGGGCTTCAAACAAACCAGATGTCCTGGAAGAAGTAAAGGCCGACGACCGGGCCAATACAGCAGTCACCATAGGGGAAGAAGTAATGACGGAGCGGGTCCTCGGGATCGTATGGGATCCCAAGAGCGACCTATTTATATTTCGGCACGGAGCCGAAAGTGCAGCCATCCCGGAGCGACCCACCAAGCGCGGCATGTTGAGCGCCGCCATGAGTATCTTCGACCCAGTAGGCTTCATTGCGTGCCTCACGATACGGGCGAAGATACTGCTGCAAGCCATCTGGAGGACAAACACAGGTTGGGACCAACCGCTGCAACCGGACCACGCCGAAAAGTGGTTGGAATGGCGCGACCTGCTGGCAGCGAACGGCTGTACAATACCGAGATGCTCGCTGCAAGGGCAGAAAGAACCCGTGACACTGCACGTGTTCTGCGACGCGTCAGAGCAGGCATGCTGCACAGTGGCATACTTTGTGGGGGCCGACACCACAAGTTTCGCAATGGCGAAGTGCAAGGTGGCCCCCCTAAAGCCTCTGTCAGTGCCTAGACTAGAACTCCAGGCAGCGCTACTAGCGGCAAGGATGGCCGCCACCATAAAAAAAGAGAGTCGAGCTCTCATCACCCAAACCGTGTTCTGGACGGACTCGAGCACGGTCCTGTGTTGGCTGCGAACCGACCCACTGCGGTACAGCACGTTCGTCGCAAACAGGCTGGGCGAGATTGACGAGCTCACAGACGTACGGGACTGGAAATGGGTCCCCACCAAGGACAACCCAGCCGACATAGGGACCCGCGACAAGGGCCCACCCGACCTTGCGAGGTCGGGACTATGGTTCGGAGGCCCCGGCTTCCTGAGAAAAGGGGAAGCCGACTGGCCGAAAGAGAAGAAGTTACTACAACAACCGGACGAGAAGACGCTGGAGCGGAAACAACCCCGCCACTTCGTGGGCCACATCAGACGGACGGAGGCCCTACCCCAGGTGCAGCGCTTCTCGTCGTGGACCCGACTCGTCAGGGCGACGGCATGGGTGCTGCGATTCATCGCACGATGCCGCCGCCACGAGTCCCTACCGTCCCCAGGGGGGACCTTTGAACTTCACGCCTCAGAAACACGGGCCGCAGAAATCATGCTGCTGAAGCGGTCCCAGGAGACGGCTTTCGGAGAAGAGCTGGAGCTCCTGAGACGAAAGGCGCCTATCCCGCCGCACAGCCGCCTCCATGCAGCGGCACCCTTCTTAGACAAAGAGGGAGTCATCCGGATGGGAACGCGCATCCAAGCGGCACAGAGCTTCGCAGAGGACTGCAGCGCGCCGCCTATCATGGACGGGACCTGCCCATACACCCGGCTGCTGATCACGCACAGCCACCGGAAGGGTGGCCACCCGGGAGTCGAGAGGACGATCGCCGACCTGAGAGCCAGCTACCTCATCCTGCGACTCCGCGGGGCTGTGAGGAAGATAACACGATGGTGCCCGCTGTGTAAAATGCTGCGCAGCCGGCCCCAACCCCCGCTGATGGGGCAACTGCCTGAGGCCCGACTGGCCTTCAGGACGCCGCCGTTCACGCACTGCGGGCTTGACTTCTTCGGGCCGATGATGATCACCAACGGCCGAAGAAAAGAAAAGCGCTATGGGGCACTGTTCACCTGCCTCACCACACGCGCGATCCACCTGGAGCTAGCGTCGTCCCTCGAAAGCGACTCCGCCATAATGGCCATAAGAAGGATGGCCGCCCGCAGAGGCTGCCCACACGCGTTATACTCGGACAACGCTACCAACTTCAGGGGAGCGGACAAAGAGCTGAAACAGGCCGTAGACGAGCTCCTGGCCGACCCCAGAATGCTCGCCGAACTTACAGTTCGCAAAATTGAGTGGAAATTCATTCCGCCCTCATCACCTCATATGGGGGGAGCGTGGGAAAGACTCGTGAGATCTGTAAAACGAGCCCTCCACGCAACCCTCAACGAGCAGGCTCCAAGAGAGGAGACCCTCAAAACCATATTGGCTGAAGCAGAGTACACCGTGAACAATCACCCGCTCACGCATGTGTCAACCAAGCCCAACGACGAAGCACCGCTGACCCCGAACCACTTCTTGCTCGGGTCAGCCAACACACAGCCAACTCTGGCATATTATAACAAAAGGGAAGAAGGGGCCTGCCTTCATAAGCAATGGAGGATCGCCCAGAAAATGGCCGACATGTTTTGGCGCCGATGGCTGAGGGAGTATCTTCCCACCTTGGCGCACAGGAAGAAATGGCGCGAGCCCGCGCCTCCAATACAGGTCGGGGACCTCGCGCTCATCATGGACCCAAATCTGCCGCGGAATTCTTGGCCTCGCGGCAGAGTCACCCGTGCAGAACCAGCAGCTGACGGACAAGTACGAGTCGTCGAGGTGCGGACCACCAACGGCACCTACACCAGACCAGCGGTGAAGATCGCCGTACTAATGAAGGAAGAGGAACAACGCGCCCAGCAGGAAAATAGTACAGACTAGCTGCACGGGGGGAGTGTTCCGGACGCGTAAAATCGAATAAATTAAAATAATACAATAATTAGAAAGGATCCCCGGTAAATGTATAGAACTGATGGCTGGGCTCTCAATAAAGATAAAATGGTCACTTTCGAGCCTGGCCTCAGTATTACCGGGGAAAAATAGCTAGGTTAAAATGAATAAAATGTACAAAAATATATTATGTAAATGTCATGTTGCGCGCGTCGCGGCTGCCGACGAAATGGCCCGTACGGGCATTGAGCGCCCGTATTTACGCCACCTGCGGCCGGCGGCATGTAGCGAGTGGCGGGGAAAGATTACCCCCACCACTCCGAGGCAGCCGGCGCGGGTGGGATGGCCGACTCACGGAGCCCGACGCGCACCGCTTTATAAGGCGGTCAATTGGAGATATTAAATCAGTTGAGTTCCTAACTCTGAACAGTTCACACGTGTTTTATTCCGTTCTCCGTCCTGTTCGCCTTCCTGCACTTCGCTCTTCGCTCCGCTCTGCCTGCTGACTGCCTTCGCCTCTCTGCACCACTCTGGACCGGGTGGAAAGTCCTTTTCAGGGCTATTGAGGTTGACTTGCGGTCGGCGCAGCTGTGCTCCTACCTTCCGACTTTGTCTTTGGCTCTGTCTGGGAGGGCGGCTTCCCACTTACGCCGGGAAGCTTGACTGCGGCAGACGCGGGTGACGAACCGGCGAAACTTTCATCGTGGTAACGCGTACGTTACAGGTGAGATAGAGAGGATATGGAAGAAGGTGATGAAAAATACACCACAACACCCAGACCAATTAAGAAAAAATCATTCTTAGATTTTTTATCTTGCAACTGGCGGGAATCGAACCCGCGACGCCAGTTTCACAGTTGGCTGTCTAACCAACAGCGCCGCGGCATTGTTTAAACTGAATAATGCCAAAAACGGCCACTGCAAACGCCACATGTCCTATGTGATACATATTATGTCTACGGTATCCTATCAAAGAAAAATAGTCCTTCGGAAATAATGTTCAAAATACTTGTTTCCAAGTAATATTCTGTAATATGCAAGCTTGTTTTAACACTAAAAAACCGCGACTGGATTAAATATATAAAATGTAGTGTGCTTTTTTGTATTGAGGAACAAGCTGAGGTAATCGGCTAGTTTCATCGTTCACTGAGAAAGAGCTGGGCGCTGGGCGCACATCATATACATTTTTTGTAGGAAGATAATCGGTGGCGGTGGCGGCAAATAACAATTATTTTATTTATTTTCGCACTCATAACACATATTCACTGAAAAAAAAATATTATCGAAAGTTAATTATAATGGTTAGCTGCATATAATCGCTTATTTTGACGATTTGCCCCTGGCGTGTGCAATTGCAAATACTAATACGTTATTCGTATTAGTATAAGTGACAAAACAAAATGAACCAAACAAATGTCAAGCGTAACTAATGAAATTACTTTTCAATCAAAAAGGATAATTATATTTTTAATCAATGTTTTATTTTATAACTCTAGTGTTTAAGCTTCGGAATTTCTTCTAAAAAAACAAACTGTGAATGAAATTTATTTTCTGGGCGTCATGGGCTTTTGAAAGAAAATATTTAATGTAAATAATTGAAGAAAGACGATTGATATATATTACACCACGCACAAATTGACATTAGTCGTAAAAAAATAATTACATCCCGAAATAAAATATGCCATTTATAAATGTTCAGACACATTTATTTTCATTTTATGTAATTAAATAAATCATCAGATAAATATTGCAAAATATAAAGAGGATAATTTTCAAAACAAATGCTAAATAAAACTTAACTAAATGCAATAAAAATTTGATGATCATTTTTACACTCATAAATGATATTTCACTTCAAAACTTCTAAAAAGACAGCATTTTTCCTAAATTATTTGAATTCGAGATAAATGCAATCCATTTTGCTACTAAGAAATGTAACTGATGACAGATCGCTGGCTTATTCCGGTGTTATATCACGTCGGACGCAGGTATAAACGAGGATTAAGTTTTTATAGTCAGTATCCCATCTCTATACCAGGTATAACTTTATGCGAGGTTTAAAAGTAAGAATTTTTACTAAATCATCCTTATTCTGTCACTATATCTAGGCGTAATTTTATACCAGGTTTATAAGTAAGGCCCACAGTTTTCTTCAACCTGTGGGTCGCAAAACCTTGCTAGAGAGGTCGCAGTCACAAGCGAGGCAAATGTAAAAAACAAGGGTTATACTCGTACTATAATGTTGGTATTAATATACTAGAACGGGTCTAACAATTTCATTTAAACAAGTCGACTACCGGTTAAACTTTAACTTCTCTAACTATGCTGAAAGTATGCGGTACCATGGAATAAACTCTCCTAAAAATCGAAGATCGTCTAACATCAACCAGTTATTTTTATACAAATTAATAAATAATAAATTTGATTCCCCTAATCTACTTGAAAGACTTCCATTCCATATGCCATCTAGACCGTCAAGACAAAATCTTCTGTTCGACACAGACAACGCGTCAACAGACTATTTCAAACAATCTATAATATCTAGAATATGCGAGCAATATAACATTAGATTTATCGAGGCTGATATTTTTTATGACAATGTTTGTAAATTTAAGCGAAAAATCAGAGAAATATTGAGAGAATCAGATATTGAATTGATTTGACTAAAATGTATATAATTTTCATTCCTTTACATTTGCTATATTTAAATTTATTTAAATTACTGTTTCAAGTTTAAACAAATTTTTTGATGTGTCTGTGAGTGTTCTACACTAATATACAAAGAAATTGTCAATATTTATGTATTGTTTACTCAAAAAAAAAAAAAAACTGCAATAAAATACCAAAATTAAACCAGTCCAAATAATAAATACAAGAATCAGTAATCCGATACAAAGAAAAATAAAGGAAGGTGTTCGACATAGTGAAAAACAAAGTAAAATACATAGTTAAAAAAATATAGTAATTTTTTTTAAAAAAACATAAAAACATAGTAAGAAATGTAGAAATAAATATAGGAAATAATATCCACATTAAGTTTAAAAAACATGTAGTTCTTTCTATTTTAAAGATTACGCAAAAGATTGAACTAAAGATCGTTCACTGTAATCTTCGCTCGAGAAAATAGTCACCGTTCCAAAATATCTCGAGTGGAACTCTACGCCCAGTTCCAGCTTCTTGTAGAACATCGCAACTTCTTCAAACTAAAGTTGTACTTCCTTGCAGCCATTATTAGTAGACTGAAGTAGAAATTGATACAGAGGAACTTTACAAACTCTCCCGAGTATGCCAACCTACCCCAAGGGAGATAATATAGCAAACATTGTTATATCATCTAACTTTTGGCGGATATTTCTTGAGAGACTTTCATTTCTTGTGCCACTGAGACCAACGAGACACAAACGTTATATTTAGATGAAGAATCGTGTTTGGGTGTGGAAATAGTACCAGAATCCTAGCTAAGTGAATTGACCGCCACACGCGTCGTTCCTGGCCAGGGGCGAATCGTCAAAATAAGCGATTATGCACAGTTTACTAAGTAACAACCTTCTTCTTTTTCTTCTTCAGTCTTCTGTCCTCCACAGAAAGATCCATGGAAAGATCCACGCTTGGTATAAGCCTAAGAGACAGAATTAGGAAATTAGGAACAGAACCAGAATAGCGGATAGCATGGATCGCGTAGCCTGAAGAGGGAATGGGCAGGCCATGTTGCGAGACAAGACCCCACAAGATGGACTCCTAAAATTTTAAGATCGAGACCTCAGGAGAATATGCGAGGCATCGGAATACCTAAATAAAAGATAGTCCGACGATATGTGCTGCTGTGGGGGTAAAAATTGGCTGCAAGCAGTATTCCTGGACCATTCCTGGATTAGTCCAGGAATGGTCCAGATGTTAGCATTAGAAATATTAGACCTTTTATGTAAAAATGATCAATGAAGTCCAGAGAAGAGGGTTTAGAAAAAAAAAATCTGAGGTATCTCTACACAAAGGAGTATGGTAGTTATCCGTTGATTTTTGCCACTACATTCCTCTTGGGTATGCTTGAGTTAGAAACTTAAAAGGGATAGATACGCACTGACCCATTTTTTCAGACTGATAAGATGTATTTTATTTTATTTTATTGACATAAACGGCAAATCTGCCTTTTACAAACATTTATAATACTAACATATTTGGCCTAATATTTTTTTTTTTTTAAAAACATAAATTTTCTTATACCCAAGATTTATAAAAAAAAAATTTAGCCTAAAAATTATACAAAATTTATTATACAGCATATTCAGTAGAAAGTTAAAATAATAAAACATTCTTCAGTATTACAACAAGAAAATCATAAGTACTGTTTCAAACAGCTGGGCACAGTGAACAAAAAACTGTATATATTATGAAATGCATGAATAAATAAATAAAATTACTATTCACCATCTTTGAAAAGGTTAAAAAGGTTTGTTCCAAAGGAACCCTACACTAAATATATCAGATACGTGGGAATAACCGTTGCCGAGTTCATGAAATCTATTTAATACGGCATTACAAGTATACACTGTCCGTGAATTGTTACTACAAAACGGTGACACCTGTCAAGTCATTCTTCCGGGCACCCTGAAGTTGATGAGAGATAATACTTCAGGGCAATCTCATATTGAATTAACAATTTTGAACAAACTTAAAAGGTCTATAATTTTTCTTCTATCGTTAAGTTTTGACATTTTTTTAAATGTATTGTCGAGAACTTCATTTTGGAGTGCATCATTTTTTATATTCCTGATGGTTTCCTCCGACAGCGTCAGTACATACTGTTTTACCCCTGGTTTCCAGAACAAATCTGTCTATGGTTATGCCAGTCGGAAGAGCAGTCAGGCAGTGATGAGCTCACCAAACAAACTATAACTTTATAAAAACTCAACCAACCAGTTATCTTTTTACAAATCGCATACGAGTATATGAAAAATACTGTTAATTTTTACAGTTCGAGTTTCTTTTTTTCTTCTTAAGATGCCCATACATAAATGTATTTGCATTTTGACATCACCAAACGCCTCCAGAAAGTTCTTTCGCCAGCCAGCATTCTCGCCTCATCCCACGTCCCTTAGTTCTGCCAAATAAAGTCGAAAGATCGTCTTCGATGGCCTTCCAGGACGGCGGGAGTACGCTGGTGTAAAAAAAAGGCAATTTGGGTTTTGGTTCTCCAGAAACATGCGCAGTATGTTTCTAAGACAGTTCCACTGCCGCACCTTCAAAACGCTTGTTATAGGAGGCTTCTGCGTCTCTGTTCTCGGACTTCAATATTAGTTACGAAATCGAACCACTTTAGGCCTAATATTATCTTCAAGATGTTACTCTCAAAACTCAGAATTTAGGTGTTTTATTCATTAAAATCGAGTTTAAGAACATTCAAAGCGAATAAATCTTTTTTGATCCTTATTTATTCTGTTACATAAAAAGTTTTTAAAAATATGTTTTCACTCCCGGATTCTTTTGAAACTTGGGAAAAAGCGTACTTGTTCGCAATTAATGTTTGCTCAATTAAAAATTTTACCAATTAAAATGCGTGTTTATTCGAATTTTTTTAATTCAAAACATTTCCTCTAAAGCCTTTTTAAATATCATTTTTATATAAGAGTTATTGAATACGAAATTCATTGTTTCTAAATATGTGGTTTCAAGAATTTCATTATTAAAAGATGTATTTTTATCGAATCACTCATGTCCAATTCGGTCCATACGTCCATGCCGTTAGAACATGGAACTTTAAAGACGGAACAAGCTAGAAGCCTTTGAAATGTGGATACACCGACGTATGAAAGGGTAACAAATGTAGAGGAACTCAGCGGAGCAAGACTGGACCGCGAGCTGTTGGTATAATTACCGGCGTAAAATTGCATACCTGGGACACATATAGCGTGGGAAAAGTACAGACTACTCCAACTTATTGTGAAAGGCAAAATAGAGAGACTCCGAGGACTGGGACGAGGCCAGATGTCATAGCTTCATAACACACGGGAGTGAACTGGCATCAGGAACGTCGGGGAATTGTTTCGAATGGCGGAAAATAAAGAGGCCAGCTGTATAATGATCGCCAACGTCGGGGGTATCTGATAGGGTACTAGAATAATATGTTTGTTGAGGTATCAAGGCTGTCATATATTTTAACATAATACGACATACAAACGAGAATATTTTAGAAGTGGAGGCAATAACGAGGCAAGTGATTAGACATTAACGGGTTAAAAGAAGTGGCCACCAACAAAGGTTTCAGCTCTTTTACTTAACAAAAGTCAACTATGGAATGACTTTAGTTACACAGTGGCGATTTTTTAAAGAATGCATTTTCTGTTGCTAATAAGCCATTATTATTTAATAATAAAATATTTTCACGAGGTAGATATAAAATATTTATTTTAAAAAGAAGAAAGTAGGCTGATCCTATGAATTATCATCATCTTGTTCTTGTGTAACAAAAAATATCCCCAATTGTTCTGCCAAAACTTTTAAAAAAAAGAGTTTAGTTTCAAGTAAAGAATTCGAATGTTAACACCGGAGATCAACCAATTTTAATCACTATTTCTGTTGACTTTGATTTTAAAGCAGTTTTAAAGTTGAATAGGCATGCTGATTTCAAAACTGTAGTTGTTTTTGTCTTGGTAACATAACTTTACTACTTGTATTTGTAGAAATACACTGGCTTTTCGTAACTATATACCATGTATGAATAAAATTATTTTCTTAAAATAGTATATTTTGTTTTATTTTTTTGCGCATTTTGCACGACTTTTGGTACAAAGAGAGGGTATCCTGTGGCTTAAAAACTTGATGTGATAGACAAAAACTGGGGTAATTTTTAAATTCAGATGCCAAAAACAAGTATCAGATCTTCAACGAAATTTACGTTTTCCAATACAATCATGTTTCTACATGTATAAAATCATGATTTCGTCAGTTTTTTATATATAAATTAACGCCACTGTGTGTCACTGAACTAATCTAAATTCAACAGAATGAATGCAATAATAAACACACAAACATAAATTAAAGTGTCGCACAGCAGTATTTTCGAGACTGTTTTATCTAACAGTTCTAATAACTCTTGTGACCTTTTCTTCAGGAGATAAAAGAATTTTCACAAAGAAATTACAGTCAGAGCGGAAGACAAATCGTTCCGATGGAATAAATTTCAAAATTCAAAACATTTTTAATATTTCTTAATTAAAACGAGTCCCTCAGTAAGTAAGGACATTGCTTTGTCTTCTATATCCTGCATTGAATAGGACTCCATAACAGTGTGAATTAGAATTTCTGGTTCTTCGAGCCGGATCGGATCTACGAGCCAAAAAACACGGAAAGGTTCCCTACAATTGGCACAATGGCTGAGTATTTTAATTACTGGATATTTTCAGAATCCTGCAAGGGATGAAATGTTTGAAAATTTTCAAAGGGGTAAATTCGTTCGAAAAATGAGAATTTCATTAATTATAAGATTTACCCATTGTAATTTTAAGCATTTAGTTGAATTTACTCATATGAACTTAAATGAGGACGTTCAGTAGTAATTTTTTTTTTTTTTTGTTAATAGACTATTAAACTAAGGATTTTTTTATTTTATGTACTGTATTATCAGCGCCATGATTTTTTAGAGTTTTGTATTTCTAAAATTGCTCCGCGTATGACGTCTCAAGTTCTCTTCCGCTTCTTCTCGACATATTTAACCGCAGTAAACTCACTTTTAAAACCAAAATTAAAAAAAACTATTATATGAAAACAATTACGTTTCTTTATAAAAAAAAAAATACATTACAAATTTAAGTTGTTTCTATTCACTCATACCAAACACACACTCACCCTGTCCATAAACCTACCCTCACACCCATATACAATCACACACATATTCACATACGCATCCTCACACAAAAAAACCGCACACATGCACTTCTATGAATTAATATCTAACTGAACTGGATTTTTATAATTGTATTTATGTGGAAACTGATTTGGCTTTATTTTATGTTTTTGTTATAATGTTGTGTATATTTTTTTGTATTGCTGTTGTTTTTCTGAATAAACAAAATAAATAAATAAAATAAATAAGTTCTGACGATTAAACCGTTGACTGTAAGTTAATCGGAAATCTTCTACTACTCTCTTATTTAAAAACTAGTGACGTCGGTTTTGCTTAAAACAGATCGTTTTAATTAAAATATTTGAAAATATCTTTTAGTACATTTTCAAGAAACTTTGCCGTATATTTAATGCTCGATTTGTTACTGCGCGTAAAAAAACATTTGTGTCCAATTTCCCGTCGGGCCAAAGTTCCTCATTGGCGTATTATATTTAAAATACTAATCACCTTCTTCTTCTTTGTCTTTTTGTAGATTTGAAGATCTGTTCTACTTAGACTTCTAAGTTTCACGTGATGAGGCTCAACTATCCTTTCATCGCTTAGGGCGTCTTCCAGAAGAGGGCCGCACCGTCTGGAAGGCAATTCTTTGGCTACAGTGGACACCAGTATTTTGCTGCTCATTCTGCTTATACGGACTCCCCAGAATCATCCACGAGATCTGTTTTAATGCACTATATCTTCGATATCACACGTTTCCAGCATAAAGTGATTTCGGACCCGGTCACGCAGTGTTTTCGGTAATCGATCTGAGGACCCTCACTTCTGATGTTCTTAGCTGGTTCTTCGTTCTCGTGGTGCTCGCTCGTGTTTCTACAAAATATTTCAAGAGGGGTCTAACACATACCTTTCTGTTAATTCACACGTTTCTAATTTTTTAAATCAAATTTTGTGTACTATGCATTCCTTTACTTTCTATTATGTTGCATCCTAACTCAACACGGGCTCTTGGCCTCATAGAATTACGTTTTAAAAAAAAAATGTAATGTTGGTTGCTTAATTTCTTAGACCCTGGGACTGTAAAACAAGATCTGCCTTTTCGCGATACGCGTATTCGATGTAAATAGGGAACATTTGATTTTACGTAAACTATTTGACGTTATTTTTTAAGTGTCACTCTTGGAGTAAATGAAAAGATGAGGACACACGATTTCCTTCCTTCGGCACTGGTCCAGAACGCCACTGTTTTCGATTGCATAAAATCAATTCACGGTGGTTTATATTTGCGCGCCACGGGGCGTTCGATTTATGTCACGCTCGCGGTCTAACGTTTTTCGTAGTGAGTTGCTTTTTTGACTAGCTGTCAGGAAGAATGTAGGCACGCTGGGATTCAAAACAAGGACAACCGGAATCAAATGAAGGAATTGCTTGACACTTGAATAAAAATATACATTAATCCGAAATATGTTATATGTATCATATATAATTAAATTTTTCATGTATTTCAAATGTTTTTTTATTGCTTGTTTTTTTATATGTTGATAATATTGTTTGTTTACGCAATTAAATAAATATTTTTGATGGGAAACGAATTTCCACCCGGGTGCGGGGCGAGAAATAGCGGGAACGGAGCCCTAGGGCTTCTACGATGTAGTGGACTGTATTTGAATTTTTATATAGTAAGTATTAACTTACTAGGATATTAATCCTCGATATGCGGTATGTGATATCAATCAGTCACAACCCCAATAAATGAAATGGATCAGAATTGGAAGCCACTAATCTAGTTCGTTCTTGCGGTAGTCCGACTGGTCAATTGCGAGCGGCTCCAACACTTGGACGGACCCCCGATCTGGAGATGAACACTGGTAGTTGGTGGAAACAAATGTTGATGCGGCACACGTTCAACAAAATAATATATACGACACGAGGTCTTGCAGTGGCGGGTTATCAACGGATACTGAAGGAGGGAAGTGAACAGTTGGTGTGGGTAAAAAGGATATTGAGGTGTGACAATGATCGACTTATGCACACCTACATAATTCGCAACCAATTTTAATAATTAAAATTGGGGTTTAAACCGTCAGAAGAGTCGCAGTGAGTCATATCTTACTGGAGAGTGTGATTCTATTAAATGCCGCGAATGTCCAGTTGCATTCCACCTAGTCTACTGACAAGTCCAACTTCACGTCGCGAACCCCGGGCAATGGAATCACACTCTTATGAGTGATCACAGCAGATGACGAGAGGATAAAATGCCATTGTCTGGCGCTTCCAAACTAGAACCAACCAGCTAAGGAAAAGTAGCCCCGACGGAAAAATCCACCAGAGAAGGCAAGGGGAAATTCTTCTGGTCATCTTTTCCCAGGAATCACTATGGCGAGTACATCCAACAAGCAGTTGTCCTGGCCTTGGAGAGGCGCAGGACCGAGATGCTTTTGCTGTAGTGATAGCCAATGTCGGGGGACCTGATTAGGTACCGCAAGAAGAAATATGGTGTGTTAAATGTGTGCCCAATACTCTATTGGGTTCAGAAAGGGAATGCTGTTGATGAAATACTTTAATTAACAAATTTCAGAAACGAACAAAAGGAAAACTGGAATTTTTATTTTAAAATGTTTTATTTTGAATAAACAACAAACATCCGCAGTTTTTGCCCCTACTGGTAAAATATTATTTTATTCATTGGGGATTTCAGTATTTCGTCCTTAAATTTCAGTTCCGCCTGAAATATTGGTATCGAGTCATGCTTTTGACATCAAAGGCTGTGTTATGCATTTTCCAATAACCTGCATGTAGTTACTTGCTTGTTATTGTTTCACAATAATTACGTATGCCCGGAAAGAACTGAAAATTCGATTTAAGGATTACGAAACTTTCACAAGAGCTAGTATTTTACATAATCAAAAAAAAAATGCTTTCAGTAAACAAACAATTTATTTTAGTGTTCAATATTAAAGCACTTTAATGATTATCATCATCACCTCGTACGGCAATCTATTTGTGCGTAGGGTACTGCATTGATAAGCCAAATCAACTTTACGCTTTAGCTCTTGAAACGTCTCGGAACAATGAAATATTTCAGTCCTGAAAACCTTCAAATCAATATTTCACGTCCACTCTGCCGGGTCCTAGTTCTATTTCACATACAAAACTGTATTCTTTATCTTCCTGTATACATAAAAAAAATATTCTTGTAAATATAACTCTTTTTTTTTTTTTAATTTTCAAAAAACCTACGATTTCGTAGTAATTTGCACAGGTTTGACACTGTTTGTATTTTTATACATTTTTTTTCCACATTTACATTTTTTTTAAATTAATTTTTGTATTACGTTTTGAGAACATAAATTGTTGATTAAGTAAGCTGATTGACTATGTAATTAAAACTAGTTACTCCTTCAATTTTACAGAACTTTTAATTTGCTCATTATACCTTTGATGAAACCTAATTTAAACGCAAATGATTTTTAACATCTACTTTAACAGCATGTAAAATATATTGTTCTAAATAAAGCACAAGTTTGACGTAAAACATAATATATGTGCTTAAACCTCCCGTGTCGACTTATGAAATTGGCCGAGTAACCCTTTTTGAACGCATAAAATACCATAAAATATAAAACATGTTATAACACCATGTTTACGATATAACCCCCAAAAGACAACAAAGCTGAAGTTTGTTAATATGGTGTTTTGCGATGTCATTTGGTCAGTCGTTAATCTAAAACATGAAAAAGATCTTAAACTCCACGAGTATAAAGATATAAACCTAATAAGGTGATTTATTCCAAAAAATATTGGGAGTATTTTTGATACTTCCGTCGGATCTTTATTTCATGAATGCGAAATTATTTGCGTTACTTTCGTTATTGGGAGATTCTTTTGTTTTGTCTATTAGAAAGAAGTTGTCATTCTGCATAGCAATAGAATCATCGTTGCTTTCTACATCTATTGAACAGACCTATTTCATCAAACCATCAAATCAAATATCAGCATATGTTAATTTGTTTTTTCTTTTCATGGTCATGTCGTACCACATATATATACTATAAATTATTTGATAATTAATAAAGGAATGGCCCACGCTGAAGTCTTTGTGGGCATTTTTTGTATTTTTTTCATTATATTTCTATGTAAATAATATATGCATGGAAAAATAAACAACTAAAAAAACTCTATTGGACACGCTGAAGAAGTGCTAAGTTGCTCCAATCGTTGTACGCACTCGCTACTTGGACTAGTCGCTCCACTTTCATCATCCAAATCCGAATTCTGGTGTCTACTTTCCAATTCCTTTTATTGCAATTGACGTAATCGACAACTTTCTGCATTCGTAAGTCGCGGTGCACGCATTTTGTCCGAAGTTCCAGATTTTACAGCCTTCTTTCTTTTCTCTCCAATATCTTAATATTTTCTGCTTGCATTTGATAATGTTCTATTTTTTATGTTATAAGCGTCTTATTCACGTTTTCAACTCTCCGTAAGCACCTTGATCACTATGATTGACCTACTCGTCCCGGAGATACAACTGAATTGAGTGCGCACCGTGCCCACACAAGCCCAAATTTACGGCAACTTCTAACCTTCTTTCCGCTCGCAACAAACTATTTCCGGTATTCAACAAAACGGGCTAGGCTATCTAGTCATTGTGGTTTATTTTGTAAAATTTTTCCTGTATCTTCTCTTTCCCACCTGCTGACAAGCCCCTAATAAAGTGTTATTCCTTAAAAAACTTATTAAAAAAATAAATTTTGCTAAACTAAAACGGCGCATTCAAAAATATAATTAAAGTTAGTAGGTAATATTTTCGAAAGAACGGTATTTTGACGTTTGGGCAACCAAGGAGTTTATTATTTATTGAATTTCAATTCCAAACAATCGAATTAGATACTTCATCGATATTAACATATTTAAAATGAGTATTGAACACATAATCGATTTTTCGATCAATCGAAAAAAATACACAATTATAATTCAGCTCTTAATGAATTGAATCGATTATTACGTTAAGCGAGCGAAGTATAAATATTTTGAGCTTCAAATCATCTAAAAACTGTAGGATTTTTCTGGATGTTGTTAAAAGAGCTTTTACATCAGTTGAAGATGAAAAAAGGTTGGCGTTAAATGTGTTTTTTATTACATATACAGCTTGCCCACCACATATCGCACACCGCATCTGAGCACATAAGTCTCCTTAGTGATGCCCGCATGCACGGAAAAAACGCTCGTTGCCGAACGAGAAAAGCTGCCTGAAAGAGCTCTCTATAATCTGGTAGCTTTAGCATCTTTGTGCCGAAAGAAGGTAACCCAGAAGTACAAAGTACGCACTTCATTGGATCGAGAAAAGTGAATACAGTGGGAACACTAATTACAAGGTCCATTAACACATCAAGTTAATCTTCACTAACTGCCGCGAAACGGAAACGTAAATCAGTAGCTCAATCACAAATAACTATCGACGTGACAACATCGACGTGACAACAATTTCTCACCATGGCTGTTTATCGTATTCGCGATCACAATAGAACATTCGTAAACACATAATTTTTTTTTTACATTTTTTTTGCACCACAACAGGACAGGAGGCCTAATTACAGTGTGTGAATTACATCACAGAGCACCTAGGCTTGAGAAAAATCACATTTTAATTTTTGTGTTTTCACCGGGAATCGAACCCGGAACCTTCCGTGCGTGAGTCAAGTGTCTTGACCACTACACCACAGAGGCCGCCACCTAATATTAACAGACATATTTACGTTTCGCGACGTATAATCCTGCTGCGCAATCACATATTTCAATTTTATCGGTGTAAATAGGGAAAATATTCAAAAACTGCCGATTTTTATTTATTTATTTATTATTTATCATGATAATTATTGCATTTAACCGGCGGTTGGCAACCCAAATGTCAAGAAAAGCAGTCGCCATAGTAATCGTAATTTAATTTTCACTCTTTTGTATAAGATACTCCTTACTATTTTGCAAACGCAATTTATTGTATTATTTTTACAGTAAACGCCAATTTTTTGGCAATGGACTGTATTCATTTACGAGAAAAACAAAAAACAAACCGACACAAGTGTCGACTTATAAATTACACACGCGTTGAATTATGACTGCAATAACTTTAGCATGTTTATTATTGTCTATTGTGATCGCTCAAATGCTTAGCATGTTTTTAAGCACGTCGATAGTTATTTGTGATTGCGCTGCAGACTCTCTCCGTTCAACGCTGGCACCGGTCGACGGACACGACACAGCTAACGACATTCAGTGTAAATGTAAATTCAATTCGCGTTTAATTGACACGGCGAAATTTCATTCAGTATTGTCCACATTTCTCGATCATAATATTTGAACCATTAATATAGTAATTAACTCATAAAGTAGGTAAATAAAATTCCACATACCATGTAAGTGAATATCTTATTTTGATACACGCAACCTTTTTACGAATTTTCTGGTAATTCCGATTCAATTATTATCTATACAGATACCGAAAACAGTTCACTACACGTATATAATACTGTATATAATTTTGTTATTAAGCGCTAGAGTAACGGTAATAACTGAATTGAACTGCACTAGACTGCACTGGACTGTACAATGTTACCACGCCCCGTGGTCCTTTTATAGGTCATATTATTTTGTTCTTGACGTCTCTATGGCGAGGATGAAGTTAATGTTCCCAGAGCCTCAATTACGAAGACTATCTTCATCGGTATAATACCGAGACAGTATATTTAACAATTCCACTACCCGAATCTTTCTCCGTATTGAGAATTTCGATTTAGCGACATGTCTCAGACGTCATATGATCGAATTCAACCAATTACGGACGTTGAAATTTTACTTCGCGTTCGATGCTTAGTTGAAAATATCACAGGTTAGGCTGTTTATCAAAAGTGTTCACTTCAAATGACTAAAAAATAAAATATATCGCAAATAAAGGAAAAAGTTCTCGTTTGAAAATGATTTTTATATGACTTTTGACAATTCCTAAGACGGTATCCTTAATTTTTTGTCTGCATTCATCAACTGAGATGTTACAAAGTCAGCTTTATCGACATCTTGATACGAGCTTTCAGAAAGAAGGGAAAAAAACAGAAGAAATAATAATAATGATTATATATATTTTTTTGTAACAACAATATTTTTACCAACCCGAGTTTTTAAAACCAAACGGCTAGATGCTGCTATGTGTTAATATTTGTTTAATTCACATAAACGCTCGGAAGGATTTTACAAGTATGGTACATAGATAAAATATATGAAGTTAGAAATAAAATACAGCATTTAATACATTCTAATACATATTCCTACAGATAAAAGTAAGGCAGCATCTAGCCACATTATCTCTGCATCTAGCCGTTCGACTTAAAACTTGAATTACTTCTCTTTCGTATTTTAAATAGGATTTTAAGAAAAAAAGCGGTCACAATTTAAAAAAAATCGTAATTGAAGACTTTTGTTTGTGAAAATTTTTGGCACTGTCGGGTAGTTTTGAGCCCTCGGTGCATACCTAGCTCAAAACCTTGAAGATCGGTAGTGATCGTTTGGAAGAATTTATCTTCAAGTATACCGTCATGGTGAAGGTATAACGTCTTTAGTTTCCGATTGTAATCGCAACCCAGAACACTGCACTGGGTTTGTCGTCTGATTTACTTTTAAGAGTTAACATCCTGTGTAAGAATTTAGTTTTACACAATGTATTATTATTGTATTATTAAATATAAATGCTTAGTTGCTTTTTTGGGTCGACGCTTAAGATCATAGCTAAATTAATTTAGCTTGTGCGTGAGTCATCGATCTATGAACGTTGTACTTACAAAACCACTGATTATAAACATCATTAATAAAATGCAATTATTGCCTGTTTAAACCAGGTGGTTTTCACATCCCTTAAAGGTCGATTTCACACCGGTCATATAAATCCACACAACATGGCAAAATTAGGATCAATGGTTATTTCTTCTTTTCTATTTTATTATTTTTATTTATTATGTGGCTACTCTAAGGCGTGCGGTTTACTTTGCAAGGAATGAAGTAATAAGAGAACTCCGGGGACAATTGTCATGAAGCGGAGGCGATACGGTTGGCTTGGCCATGTGCCGCGGATGCCTCCTGAGAGCTTCAACCACGCTTGCCTACTTTACAAGGCATCAGGTTTTTGACGTCCTGGGCGTTCACTGCTGACATCGGCAGTTCGTGTCAGAACTACGGTACGCACAGGAGGATGCACAGTAGCTGAAAGCTGACAGAGCTGCTTGAAAGATCTTTGTGGACACCATATGCTCCAACTAGGGAGCGGACATGAAATGATGACTCTCAGATAATAAACGACCACATGGGTGTACTGGTTAGTGCGTTTGAAATATTTAGTGTTTCTCGTGAGTTAAAAAAATATCATATAATCTTGTTGATAAATAAAAAGATTTTTTTCTGTTTGTGTCCAAACAGCCCGCCTCAACTCACAACATAATGCTTGAAGTTTGTTTTGTCTACAGAACCAGAGATGGCGTTACCATTCAACACAAGTAGCGCAATATTTCATTGTGGTTTGGGTCCTCGCTGTACCTGTCAGAGGGGTAAAGGGCTCCTTGTCAAATGTGGTTTTCGACAAAATATCTCATCATTTTGTACATGGCGCGGCGTTCTCCAGAATTTTCCTTTGATAAGTGGCTACTTTTGTTTTTAAATTAATGGTCCTTCTGTGGTCTTTTTGTGTTCAGATTGTTGGAAAAGGCCAATCCAACGGTAAATATAAATTCGTTTCTGGTTGCTCTCGCAAAACATTTTCGCCAAAGTGAAATGATTGTTTTTTGGATTGAATATCTGTTTTAAAATATTTATACACTGTCCAATATTCAGCATTCTATCCAACATGCATGTTCATTTCGTCTCTTGGTTTTTGTTTAGTAAAAGAGCTAAGAATGTCAGAGCCATTAAGGGAAATATTTATTTTTATTTTTCAGTACAATTATTCTTTCAGTCAGAGGCCATCCCATTTGCCGTATATGTCGCACGCAAACGCAAAAGGTCCAGGTTTTTAATAATAATAATAAAAAATAATAATTATGGATAACTTATATAGCGCCATTTTCGTAATATAATACCTTGAGGTATTCATTTTGTAAAGCGCCCTTGAGGGCGCTTTACAAAATGATTACATAAAGATATAAATTTAATTTTAACTTTTTAATTTAAGAAAAATAATGTACGTTTTTGTTAGATTTATTTCAGAACAAACTTAAACAGTAACGTTTATTTAAAATAAAAATATTTTAATGAAAATAACTGGCAATTATGAAGTTTTACATATATTAAATAAATTCTGTCAGTTTTATGTAGTATGTACGTATGTGTGTGCGCGCATTAGTATATGTATAAGTGTATAATACTACACCACTACTACCATCACGCCATTCCCCCGTAGGGGTAGGCAGAGAGAATGGACTACCACACACGTCTATCCTGGCATATATTCCTAGCTTCTTCCACATTCATACATTTTGTCATACTTGCCTTTCAGTTCTGTCTGCTTTTGACGTGACCAAACTTAAAATTTTGGTTTATCTGATCATGTCACGTCTTCCGTGGTCTTGTTCGTCTCATGTTGCCGTTCATTTTCGCCAAATTTACTTGTTTTATTATTTTTTCATCGTCCATTCGTTCTACGTGATCAAGCTATCTCAGAGAGCCTTTCTTAATCTTATCAATTATTCTTGACTCAGATTTACACTCTCGCCTGATTTCATCATTTGTAATCCTGTCATACATTGATTTCCCACACATTCGTCGAAGAGATTGCATTTCAATAGCATTCACTCAGCTTTCATCCTTCCTGTCAGTTCCAAGTTTCACTTTGATACACTAGTATTGGGACTTAAACTCCGCTGTGAACTGCCAGTTTAGATTCGATTGACATATTTTCATTAGAAATTACCGTGTCTAGTGCGCCGTTAATTTTGTTGCCCGCATTCACTCTCCTTTCAACATCTTACTCTACTCTCCCATCTCTTGAAAACATGCTTCCCAGATTCACAAATTCTTCTACTTGTTCGAGACATTCGTTATTATCACCTCACTTCCCCTTTAAAATACCATCACTTTTAACTTTATTTATTTATTTTATCAGGTAAACAAACAGTATGTACACAAATATTGCCAATTTATTTGTATATTAGTGTAAGAAACTCATGCACACACCAAAAAAATTGTTTACACTTAATACAATAATTTTAATTATGTTCAATATAATAAATGTAAAAAATGTGAATGTAATAAAAAAGTCAAATATCTGTTTTTCTCAAAATTTCTATAATTTTTGACCTAAATTTATATATATTATCACAAAAAATATCAGCCTCGGTGAATATATTGTTATATTAGTCGCATATTTTAGGTATTGTATATTGTTTAAAATAGTTTGTTGACGCGTTTTCTGTGTAAAACAGAAAATTTTGTCTTGTCGGTCTAGATGGCACACGGAATGGAAGTCTTTCAAGTAGGTCAGGAGAATCAATTTTATTATTTATTAATTTGAATAAAAATAACTGGTCTAGCATTATTCTTCGATTTTAAAGAGAGTTTATTCTTTGGTACTGCATACTTTACTAATTTTTGCGGTGAAATAAAGGTGCGTTTGCGCGGTGATGGCAGATGCAGAAAAAAACTGTATGCAGCCAATCAGACTACAGCAAACAAAAAACCTACCTTTAGGAAGACAGGAGAGGAAATTAGGGACAGGAATCCAGATGCTATTTCCAAGTCCTGGCTTTGGGTAGTTTTTTCCTTTTTTTGGTGAATACGGCACTTTCATCATAGTTATTTGCGAGATATAAAGGTGAATGTGGCGGCGCGGTGGTCAGAAAACCTAAACATGTTCAGATGCGGGCAGATGATTAAAGGACGAGCAGATGCGGGCAGATAAAATGATGAACACGCGGTAGTTGAGAAAAATTATAAAGAAGAAAAAATTGTGATTGTTGATGTTGGTTGCTATGGATATGGAAAATTGTTCTCAAAGCAACCGTAGCTACCCATAGCCATAGAGACGAGGAGAATAAACAAACATTGAAAGTCGGGAGATCACAGGATGGCTAAGATAGGTGGACCTTCATCCACTGGCGGTCCATCCAGCCACAAACCATTTAATTCCACCAACCACTCGCGCAACCGCAAGGCTTTTTAAGAATAGCAAATTGACAAAGCAATCGAGCTGACCATTCGACTATTGTCAAATGAGTGACAAAATATCGCATCTTTCCCAGCATTAGGCTCCAGATGTGATTATTTTAATGTTATAAAATTTAGATTATTTGCAATTTAAACAACACCTTTTATTTTATCATAAAGTGCTAAGAGATCAATGGCGATCCAATTAATAAAAATCTCCCCAGTCAATTTAAAGCGTCAGTATAGTGGCTTTTTACATTTCGTCTCCTTCAAAATTAGTTCCTGCATCGAAATGTTAAATGACCTGTGCAAAATGATGTCCAATATTTGTGGCGGCCATGTGCCATATGCAGTATGCCCAGTACCTACGTCATCAGTTGACTCCACAAAGGAAAAGACCTAATTGCTCACCGGAGCCTGACTGCCACCACACATATGGAGATAGAACGTTATTAGATTGCTAGCGATACCAAATTTTAATTTGAATCAACGAATCAAAATTTAATTAAAACTATCAATGGAATATGGATAAGTATAACAAATATACAACCGTCATAAACAAAAAGGCAGCTATTTGCTAAAACAATATTTTGAGACATGACATATTTAATTGTTAACCAACTTTTTATTATTATTATTATAGATAACATATTACAACAGACATGAAGAACATTTAAGAGAAGGTAATATAGAAGTCTAGGCATCTACAGGGCTTATGACCTGTTAATGGCTGGTTTAAGTAGCCACTTTACACACTGTGTAACATTCTGCCTATATTTGAACATCTATATTCCTTCAACTCTTTCATATGTTGATGTTTGTGAAGTTAAAGAGCTGAAACCTTTATTTATGCGGGTGAGATTAATCCAATTGAATTATTTCACCTACATACTAGGCATTATAGATAACTTATTTGGCGCCATTTTCGTAGTATAATACCTCAAGGGCGTTTTACAAAGTAATTTTATAAAGCAATAAATTTAATTTTAGCTTTTTAAATTTGTAATTTCAGAAAAACAATGAACTTTGTCACCACATGCTAAGGATTTATTCAAATGATTTAGAGAACAAGTGGGTTGTAAGTTTTTTCCGAAACATCACTTCACTTTCACAGTTTCGCACCTCAGCTGGGAAAGCATTCAATGCCGTAGGGGCTGCGAACGCAAATGCGCGTTGGCCGAATTTAGTGCGCTGTTTGCGAAAAGGTATATTAACTTTTCCTTTCGGCGTAGATGTAGCTGATCTAAGCGTAAGACGCCTGTCAGCTAGTTTATCTGGAATGCAGAACTCCCTTAGATATTCTGGAGCAGAGTTGTGCACCTAACTTTATGCAAATAAAAAAAAAACTCTCTAAAATTATTTTTAAAAAACACAGTAGGGGAAGGGTGTACAAAATGACATAGGCGGGTAAAATGACATGGTAATTATATCTCAGAAACCGAACTCTTGGTCATGTTTGAACTTGCACAAGAATGAGCAATGGTACGACACATAAATACTCACCAATATTTAGGACGCTTATGGCGACCGCCCGAGGAGGACGTGTTGCGGGTTACTTTGTGAAATAAAACAATATTTTGGTTGCGCGGACACCAAAGGTATTATGGTTATTTTATTTGTATTATTCTACAACACAAACTAAAAGGATATGTTGTGTCATTGTTAATCTTCATGTAAAACTATAATTTTGTAAAAATTTACTAAGTGCAATGTGATATTTTTTAATGTTTTTAAAAACTCACGTAGTGGGGCAAAACGACATATGTACCGGTAGGGTAAAATGACATACTATGTCATTTTTCCCCACTTAATACTTTTATTCTTTAGAAGAATAATAATGCTTCGCAATTATGTGCGTAAAACATGAGATTTGAATACAACTCCAAATATATCAGAGACTAAAGCTAAAAGTTCCAAGAAACATATCCGGGAAAAGGGTAAACAAGGTATATGTAAAAAAATTATTATTGGTTCAGACACCAAAGACTTTCTACTTACAGACGATGAAGATGCATTTATTGTAATGAGTTATATATGGGTTTATGCAGAATGTGATGGTTTAAATAAAAAACCAATATATTTGTTTGTGAAGTGTGCATTTAATATTTTAATTCTTTAATATTCATAAAAAATATTAATTCAGTTTTTAAAAAGTGTTGAATAATCATCCCATCGTAGTAAAGTATATATCGTATGTCATTTTATACACCCGGTGGGGCAAAACGGTTTTTTGCAGTATGTTTTTAGTTTTGTATTTTTATTTGATAGATTTGTATTTTTTCCTACAACAACAATGCTAAAATGTTAAAAAATAGTGTATATTTTGAAATATGTTACCAATTAATTTTTTTTCATTTTACAAAAAAATCTATGTCATTTTGTACACCCTTCCCCTACCAATATCACTTGTTTCTTAAACAAAAAACCTGTGTATGTGTCATATCTACACCGAGTTTTTGCTTTTGGATATCGTGTTATTGTTAAAAAAACTTAAAACAATCGATTTTCGTACTGAATTTTTTTTTTACTGCTCTTTGCTATTTTCATATCAAACGAGATTAACCCGGCAATGCTTTGCTTTGAGATTTGAGTTAATACTCGTATGGACACGCACTTTCGCCGTATTTTACTACTAACAACACCGCGCGAGACACACCGGAACTGCATGACATCGGCACGATTGAAGCTTGCCAGAATCTGCGTGTCCCCGGTCTGCTTCGGTTCAGTTGGCTTTTGCTCTCTCTCTTTAAAACTTACAAATACCCACATCATGTAAATTCGTGTCGCGGTTAATTCATTCAGTGTTGTTGTTAATTTAATCACATCTTTGTCTATCTTGTATTTATCACATTATAAGTAAATCAGTAAATCTTTCAAACCAACCATTTCACACTAACAAAAGATTTCACTAAACTCGTATATAGATTAAATAAACACAATCGAAAGTTTGATATCAACTATTGTATTTATTCAAATTAAATAATTTTTTTTACATTATTATTTTTGGGTTTTGGTTTATATAAATTGTGCGGACAGAGAATATTGATAAATAGGTATTCGAACATTGTTTTCCTGTCACTGTTTTGCAGATGCCTTCCCGATACTGTGCGAAAAAGACAACTGCGTGTCATACGTTATGTTAAAAATGACAAACTCGACGTTTCGTTGTCCCGTTTTCCGCACCTCAAAAGTCAACCGATTTCGTTCTTTTTTTTAGACAGAGAATCAAAATAAAATTTTCTGTATTGGTACGTTTTGCGTTTTCCAAAAATAATTTGTAAAACGTGCGCCCGAAGACAGCAGATAAAACTGTGTCTAGTGCCCATATTCAACTATTTTTGTAAAAACGAAACAATAGGGACACGCCAATAGTAAATATCTATAGACTGGCTGCTTTCTGCATAATTACATTCAAGTGATTTTCGCAAAACTCCGACAGAAGCTTTACGAGTTGAAGATGGTGTTTTTTCAACAAAAAATCTCAGTTTATTTTCTGATGATTTTTATAATTATTCTACACTTCATACTCTGATATTTAGCTGTCAAAGCATCCCCTATTTAAAATGGCGGCACCTCCCGCGATCGTGGCCGACGTAAGAGCCACCTTGTGCGTATTCCTAAAGACCCGTCACTTTTGACAAATATTTCGGTGGTACTAAGACTAATAGAGTCACATCAAAAAACGATATGTGTCAGTAGACACAAGACAGGGAAATAGAGATGGCAGATAAATGACACATTTCACAACTAATCAATCTACACTTTGATCTGGGAAAAGGAATATTACATAGTCAGTATACTGATTAAACCTTCTACATGACAAAATTTAATCCCCATACTATAAAAGTCACAAATATAAAATAAAAAAAGTTTAAATAAATAATTAAAATGTCTATAACACAGAAACAATTTATTTTTATTTTATTTTTTTTTTATTTTTTATTTAAGAAGGCAGAAACATGAACAGAAAAATAGAAAAGGAAAAATAATGAAACCCACTAAGCCGCGAAACCGGCTTGTCAGCAGGTTTCATATTTTATATAAAAATGTTAGAGAAATTATATAATTTAAAAAAGTAATATAAATATTATTAAGAACTAAAAGCATACGTATTTTAACACAAAATTTATAGACAAAAAATAAAATAGATGATTGTAAAACTAAAATAATAATCAATATAAAGCCTTGTTACATATGAGCCATTAAATTATTTTTTCCTTTAAAATTTTATCAACATTTTCTTTTAAGATCTGCTTAGGAATTTTATTGGCAATTGGCAATTCAACATATAACAACGGAGAAGGACAACATTTAAGAGAAGGTAATATAGAAGTCTAGGCATCTACAGGGTTTATGACCTGTCATTGGCTGGTTTGAGTGGCGACTTAAGACACTATGTAACATTCACTTTTCCGCCTTTATTTATTTATTAATTTTTTTTCTATTATAAATGAAGATTAATAATAAAAATAATGTGACTTCACTGGGGTGGGTTACCAGGAGCCGAGGACATTTAACTATTTACTTTAAAAAAAAAAAATTACTTAGTATACAGAGATAATTAACAAAATGTTCAGACAGTTTTAAACTCTACGTATTTAAGTTTATATTTACTTTCCTTCAATTCTTCCATTTGTTGATGTTTGTGAAGTTAAAGAGCTGAAATCTTTATTAATGTGTTTGGGATTCATCTTTTATTTTTGTTTTAAATATACAAACGTTATAAATCTTATATTCACATCTGATGATGGGTAATTCATAATACCCGAAAGAATAAGTATTATTATATTTTACTCGTATGTGAAAAAAAAATAAAAAGTCTTTTACATTAAATAAATTAAACATGCTTTTCCACAAAGTAAATACAGAAACAAAAAATAATATATGATAAACGTATATAAATATTTAAGGATTTATGTATCTAGTAATACATCAATAATAATAAAACATACATATATTAATATTACATACATGGTTTTTCAGGGCCAGACCGCGAAACTTCAGAGGAAAATTCCTCGTGATAAGCTTTTAAAAAAATCCTTACATTTTTTTTCCAAAGTCTTTAAAAAAAAAAAATATCTCAAAATGAAGTAAATTCTTAATTTCTCTGACAAGCAGTCCCTCCACAAACCGCAAGCCCTCTCCTACCCAGCCGCTTTTCTTGTCCGCGTCTGGTGCGTATCGCATCGTCGGTCAAATATGTTTTTATCGCATTTTTTTTTGTCGGGGAGGGGTAGGGGTTTGCGGAAGGGATGCATGTCTGAGAAATCTAAGGTTTACTCCATTTTCAGATTATTATTAATTTTTCTTTTAAATGAGTACTTGGAAAAAAAATACTAGAATTTTCTTCAAAGCTTACCATGAGGAATGATACTCTGAAATTTCGCGGTGTGGCCTTGAAAAACCGTGTGTAAGCACAACACACAAGTACTCTGCATAATATAGCATAATAACTCAGAACAAGCTACAGTCACGAGCAATTTTTTTTTAATGTTAGATCAGGTTACAATTATTATTTAAAATTTCAAATTCGGAGCTCGATTGTTGTGAACTCCTGAATCTCATTAACTTCAAAATACCTAATCGAGTCACTAGAAGTACGGAGTTGTTTGCAACTACGAGTACATACGTGGGTACTAACTATGCACGACACTCTCCGATTCCGCGTTTACATTCCTTAGCCAACAAATTTACTTGTGAAATAGACATTTTTAATACGACAATTATTAATTTTAAAACGTTCTTAAATGCACTGTTTGAAGCAAATTATTAATGTCGTAATAAAACTTTCTTTTTCATACAATTCTTTCTCTGTTTTTGATGTGTATTATTATTATCTTATCTCTTTCTGATATTAATTTATCAAATATTTTTGTGTACCGTATATTATATTATTTTCACACATATACTTACTGTTAACTAATTTTCATTATTTGTTTTTAAGATTAATTTGTTAATAACATTTTTTTTTATACGTATATATGTGTATATATGTGTGTATATATATATTTAGAATTCTTAACAAGTTATTTACAATTTATTTTTTAATTTTAACATTGTTCTTATATTCATATTTTTTAATCTTTTTTTTTTTAATGCAAAGTTTCGCTTTTTATTTTGCATTGCAGTTTGCTTTTTATTGTTTCTACATGTATATAAAATCTTTTTTTATTTCTTTTAATGTGTTGTGTATTTATAAAATTATTACTTTCTTTGTTTGTAGTTACCTGTATATTTATTTTTATACTTATAAGTATATGAAAATGTATTTATTTTTTTTTGTTTGAATTCTTTACAAGTTACTTACAATTTGCTTTTTAATTCAATTACTTTTATTATATCCATAAAAATTATTTTTTTCTTTTTACTATGTAAAGTTTCACTTTTTATTTTGCATGGCAGTATGCTTCTTATTGTTTCTAAATGTATTGTTTATCTTTTAAATTTTTACGCACTATGTTTGTACTTAACTGTATATTTTTTGTAAATGCCCCTTGGGCGTATTGTAAAATTAAATAAAAATAAAAAAAAAAAAAAAAAAATAGTATATAAAGTAATATTTACACTCACTATAATTGGTTACGCCACATTTACTTTGTTGTATTTATTTGCTGCATACTGGGCCATGGTTAAAATGTTGCGTTTTTTACTGTGGGTAGGTACCACATTTTTGTCTCCGGCCCAACATGTTCGATATTCAAAATTACACAAATGCATTTAAAAAAAGAACAATTGTTAATATAACCAAACTGTCAGGATTCATGTGTTCAGATAATTTTTTCTCTTCTCACCGCGATCGCGAACCAGTTACTTTATCCACTGTGTCGTGAAGTAATTATAATCAAGAAACCATCTCAAGTGCCCCTTCTTCATGACCCCACGATCTGATCTGATCCTGACTGCCACGAGACAAATTACAAACAATAAGGTACCAGAACCCGAGTGCAAGGTAGGAATTGCATTAATTATATTTAGGGTTCAGTTGCAAAGTAAATACAGGATAACGCATCCCGCGAACCAGCAACTTCGAGCGTGCATCTGTTGACGGGCAAGTGGCGCGATCAATAATTACATATATATTTACACCATCTTAAAGTAATCATAACATTTCTTTTTAAATTAATTCAAACTCAAAAATGTTTTGTGTATGTCCAAATGTTTGTAGACAGACTAAATTTCTTCACGAGAGAGTTATTTAGATCTAAATTTATTGATTCTGTTTTTTTTAATGGCAGCCTTATTTTATCCCTATTTCTAGTAATATTGATATATTTTTAATTGAATCTTATTAATGAAGTACCTATTTGGACATTCGACTTGTTAAACATTTAAAAATGAAAACATGCGTTATATATTATACTAGCGGACCCAACAGACGGTGTCCTGACAGAACTTTGGCTTGCCTGCTATTAGTTTGGGAAAATACTTTTCATTAATAAGTAGTACCTAGGTTTATTAATATTCAAATATTGAATGTAAGTAGGTACCTAAGTACTTGTTTATAGTTGAATTTCAAAACACAAAATAATTCTAATAAAATAAATAAAACAACTTTGTTTTTAGCCACTTATTTTTTATTTTTCACCGACCGGTTTCAAAGCAAACAAGCTTCTTCGTCAAGGTTTACGTAACTAATGAATTGATTCCTTTTTTTATTTCTATCATGCTCACTAAACACTACACGTGGACCCAATAAATCAAGTGGTTTTTTCCTTACACGGGTGGTAATTTGATATCATTATTTTCAAAGTAAGACAGGAGAGGACCAAAAGAAATATTGTTTATTTGGTTATTAATTCATTTTTCCTTGATATGAATCACTTTTTTAATTTCTAAGATTTCTAAATTGTCTAATTTTATATTTTATTTTCAACATAAAGTACTTTTAATCCAGTGTCTTGATTGAAGTTATGATTATTTTCTATCAGATGATTTGCGAATTCAGAAAAATTATTATTATTTAAGCATGTTAAGTGTTCTTTTACTCTAATATTAAAGTTTCTTTTAGTTTTTCCAATGTAGATTGAATCGCAATCATTACAATTTAATTGATATATTCCAGATTTATTATATTTATGGACTTTGTCTTTGTGATTTTTTAACAATGTTCTTATATTATTAGTTGTGTACTACTTTATACAAAATAATTCATTTTAAATATAGAATAAATTTTGCAAATGTCAAACTCTGCTCTTCTCAGAGAAATAAATGAGAAGAAATCATAAGGAATTTAAGGAGAGAATCTAATTGGGCCGGAGGTCCGAAGCTCAAACCCCACTCTACCCCAACATGATTTCCATTTTTAATAGTGAGTTATTTACAACTCGTTGAAAATGGCCACCAGAATTTAAATATTAGGGTAAATTACAAGAACGCTAATATTTGTTTTATAAAAAAAAAATTAAAAAGCGAATGTTGTTTGTAATCATAAAAAAACAAACGTTTTTAAACGCAAAAAAACAACATTCTTCCATTTTTTGTAAATGCATTCTTGTCAGATGCAACCCTCGATGAAAAAAATGATTTATGTTAACTTTTATTTTACATATATGATTGAAAATTTTAATATTTACGAATACGAGCAGCGCAAAGATCTACATTTCGCTGAAAACTGCACGTAAATTGGTTAACCCATTTAGGAGGAGTTTGGTGACATCACACGTACAGAAAAATCATATATATTTCAGTCTTTTGATATCCAATTGAGTTCTTCTCGCATTTTTTCAATTTTATCATATCTACCATTCTTTAGCACAATTCTCATGGCTCTATTTAAAAGTACTTCTAATTTATTTCAATTTCCGTCATCGGCTTAAAATAACACAGTAGAGCAGTAATTTATATCTGGAATAATAATTTTAGTTTTGTTTGTATATAAATTCTGTACTATCTAATTTATTCTTCAATCTACCGAGAAAGAAGATCATTTTAGATAGCATTTGAAAACACGATCAAAGTTTGCATTCAAAGTTGATGTCGAGTTTAATATTATCTCCAAATACTTGATTTTATCCACTTTCTCAATAGTTTCGCCATCTATATACATGCACTCATCATTAGGCTTGGTTTCTTCCTTCCTATATCCATTCACCAAGTTTTTTCAACATTTTATTGGCACTTCTACACCGGCAAGCTCCCGATAAAAGTAAACAATATAATATCCTCTCTGCCTACCCTCACGGGGAAACGGCGTGATGGTATGTTTGTTGGTTTGTCTCATTCCATTTCGTAGAATCTCCCGAAAACAAACTCCAAAACTTTGACTTATTCCAATCAAATATATTGCAAATTAAAAACATTTAATCGGAATAGGATTCCAGAAATTCTTTCCTGACTGGAAACACATTCCCCCTTTTTCATTACTAAGATGAGTGTGCTCTTCGTTCCGTAAAAAGTCTGATATTTGTACATTTTTGTAATTTCACAGATTGTCAGAAGAAAAAATCCGAAATACGTACTTCTAAAAATACAATTTACTCGATAGATTGTGAATGAGGAAGTTCCGTAGTTTATAGATTAAAAAAAATATATATTATTAAACTGAACAAAACCTTTTTTTTTCGCGTTATCATTGGTATGATTTTTTAAGGTTTGATGTTTTGCTTGTCGGTGAGTTGTCTTGACATTTAACTGCGTATGTATGAAAACACGCTAAAACGCCTAAACCGGAAGTACATAAAAACCTTTTATTCTTATTATTCTCATTCTTAGTGGTGGGGGTAAGTGCTGTGCAAGCTTCTGACGTCACTGCGACCTGTGAAGATCTATTGTGACGATTTTCTGTAAATAGTTCTCGCCCTCCAAGACCAGATTTGTAAAGAGCCTGGCTTCTGAGTGGAAGGCGAGAGTTTACATTTTGTTAAATCTCCCCCTTCAAGCCCAGATCCGTAAAGTATCGGGCTATCAAGCTTTTTAACATCCCCAGTTAAAATACACACTTTTTTAATATCCAAAAAAACAACATCCTCCGATTTTTTTAGAATATGCATTTTACTCGAATGCAACCCTGGAAGTTCGATGAAAAACACATATTCGCTCTTTACTTTTTTTCTTAGGAATATATTGCAGATATTATTATTTACAGATGTAGATTAGATTATAAGTCCTGTAGTTAATGAGTGTCTCAAGGACAAACATACGTACCTTCATTTTTATTTATAAAAATTTAGTAGACGTGAGGAAAAAATAAAAACGACTCGCCTACAATCTGTATTGAATGCCGCAGCGAGACTTATTTTTGGAATCTCTAAGTTCAGTCATATCACTCCACTACTTCGGGAACTAAACTAGCTACGTTTTACACAGAGGGTCGAATACAAACTCTGTTGGCTTATGTATAAGTCACTGCATAACTCTGCTCCGGAATATCCAACGGAACTATGCATTCCAGATGAACTAGCTGACAGGTGTCTAACGCTTAGATCAGCTACGTCTACGGCGAGAGGAAACGTTATTTTACCTCTACGCAAACAGCGCACTAAATTTAGTGAACGTGCATTTGCGGTCGCAGGCCCTATGGCGTGGAATGCTCTCCCAGCAGAGGTGCGAGGCTGTGAAAGTGAAGTGATGTTTCGGAAAAAACTTAAAACCCACTTGTTCTCTAAATCATTTGAATAAATCCGTAGCATGTGACAACAAAATAAATTATTTTAATTAAATTACAAATTTAAAAGAATAACTATGAAAAGCGCCCTTGAGGTATTTTGTTACGATAATGGCGCTATATAAGTTATCCATAATAATAATAATAATAATAAAAATTATACGAAATAAAAAGTAAAACAGAAAATAATAATACAATCATACTAATTAAAATAGAATTCTGATTTTACTCGTGTTTATAAATTTTGAAAGAATTTATTGACTGATATGTTAGTTTTTAGTTCATTGAGGGGATTATTGTAATTTTTAACTATTTTGACCCAGACTTGTGTGGAATTTAAGAATTTAGATATTATTTTTATTGTTAGTTTATTTTTAAGCCTTAATTAATGAACAGTTATGTTCTAAAACCGGTTTGTGGATCAAATTTATTAAACTAAAAGTGATTTTACACAAAGAAAACATTCAGTTGCAAAATATTTTATATTAATTACCACAAATTACAAAGTTATTTTCCATCTAGTTGAAGACCACGGGTTAAAATTTCTCATCTTACTAGGAACTCAGAATTGCAAGGATTGCAATAATCTAAACGTTTCAAGATAATTATTTCCCAGTTATTTAATCCGTATATTCCAAATTGAATACCTGAAGGTTGTAGATGTACCGGGAGCTACGCGAGGGGTGCGGAGAAACAGGAAGGCAAATAGGGGAGTGGGTGTTGTTTTTCACGAAGGGTAGGTGTTGCGGTAACTGTCCAGAACTAGATTGCTCCATTTATAGAAATAGATCTTACCGAAGTGGTAAATTCTACTGTAGAAAGCAATATCGATACTGACATGATATAGCTGAATATTTATTTATGCCTTTAAGGCTTTTATATAAACATGTTTATTATTAATTTTAATTATAATTAATATTTATTGCAACAGAAAGGGAAAACATTTTTGAGAAAGGAATATGGAAGTCTAGGCATTTACATGGCTTATGACTTGTCGTTGGCTGGTTTAAGTGGACACTTTACACACTGTGTAACATTCACTATTCTGCCTAAGTTTGAACATCAACATTTCTTCAACTCTTCCATCTGTTGACTTTTGTGAAGTAAAAGAGCCAAAACCTTTATCGTGCGGGTAATATTGTGTTATTACCTATATATATTATATACTCATTAATTTTAATATGTAAAGGCTTCCATAAGACTGCTGATTGACTTAATAAAAAAATAATATTTTAATGAATAAATAAAACAACGTTGATAATAACAATTCAGTAAGTGCTTCAAATATAAAATTTATGAAGCAATTATGTTTATAACCACTATTTTTTTTCTTAGTGATTCAAATATATAACAAATAAACTCTTAAACTTATTGCAACAGAGAGGGAAAATATTTAAAGGAAAGGAATATAAAAGTTAGTCATTTATAAGGCTAATAATCTGTCATTATCTAAGTACAGTTGAAGTCGCCACTTTACCCATTGTGTAACAATCACCATTCTGCCTATGGTTTAAGATCCAAATTTAAAAAAAATAATTTATACCTACTTTCGAGACCCTTTTAAAAGTATTTTTCTTAAGTGATGTTATGTTTTGATTGTATTTTTGAAAAGTATGGTAAGTGTCAAAACCTAATTCTGAATAATGCATTTTAATTTGAAATTTAGTTGGTATAATGTGCAACGAGTCCCATATAACACGGTAGGTAACCAGAAAAGCAGTTATATATTTAAATTATAACAGATCGCAGCTAGATTAAAGCACATCTTGCAGCTGCAGAGCGCATGGAAGGTCAGTAATCTAGCCTCCATTTACATTAAGTTTTAATTTTACAATGTAGTTTAGTGTTTGAGATCATGTTGACGTGTTATTATATAATTCAACCACATTACGTCTAAAAGTATGAAAACTTTGGGTTTTTATATTTAGAACGATAAAGGATTTTGAATAAGTTAAAATAATGAAACTCTTGTATATTTCTTTGGTTAGAAATAATTCTAATCATCTCTTTATAAATATTTTATGATGTTCTGTAGTATTGATTAACGAAATATTTGCAAAAGCTACTTATGCTAATGATATGGTAAAAACCAATATGAATAAAAATTCAAATTATATTTTTTATATCTTTGATATGCTGACAAACATACATGTTTATATATATTTCTTGTTATTTTTCTTTTTCTTTTTATTCCCATGTTTTCATATTGTTTTTCATTTTTGTGTATCCAACTGAACTCATTATATGATTATATTTTATATTGTACAAAAAACTTGTGCCGTAAAATAAATAAATAGATAAATTTAAAAACAAAAACGATCGAATGAATGAATGAATGAATGAATAAATTAGTAAATACATAAATAAATAAATAAAAAAAATGAGTAAATAAATAAATGAATAAAAAAAATATATTAAAAAAAAAAAAAAAAACAAAAAATAAAATAAAAAAAATAAAACAATTTTTTTTTTATTAATTAATAAAAAATAAAAGAATAAAAATTATAATAATAATAAATAAGTTAATATTATACATTTTTTCAATGAATTTTTTTTTAATTTGGGATAAAAAAATTTCTTCCCACCTCTCCAGCTACTCCTATGCAAAGAATTATATAAATCAGTCGCTCCGTTGAGACGTGAAGAAAAAAAAAAAACTTTCACATTGATAATATTAGTATGAATATTATATATATTATATCTTCCAAATATGTCTGACCGAGTACAGCCTGCGAACTCTCAGGGGACCTCGTTGTTATGATATTCGCTCTCCGTTCTCGTATCGACCGGGCGTAGGCGTCGGCGTCGGCGTCGGGACGCGCGTTTCGCCCGACGTACATTATCTGCTAACTGGATTACGCGGACAGATAACAGACATCTGACTGTTTGAGCGTCACGTGCCAATCTCTAGGACACCCGTCATTTCGGAGATGTAGGATTACTCGAATCGAAAGTTACATCCCCGCAGCGAACGGTGACCTGAATCTCTATCAACTGCTGTCATGAAAAATAACTCGAATAAATTATAAATTAAATATCCATTTGTAGCGCCCACTTTGCGGATCATTGTAATATTTTAAAGATATAAAAACAGTAACGTCGTCTGACCACTTACAAACTGTGTAACATTCACCATTCTGCCTATGTTTAAACAACTACATTTCCACAAAAGTCCACATGTGTGTAGAAGATAAGTTAGCTCTTAAAAAGTAATCCTTTTCGAGTTGGCTTTAAAGGAGTTTTTTTTAAGTGTACTTATATTGTTTAGAAATGTTTTTTTAAATTTATTATTAACATAACATTTTCTACATTTAGTAGATTTTATACTCCCATGTGTTGTATAAAAAAAAATCATTTGGGACCTAACATAAAAAGAAAAGATTTTTATGACAAAAACTGACCGATTTTTTTATAGAATCATTAATTATAAATTCGGTTGTTGCGAACTCCTGGATTTAATAAATATTAAAATACCAATACGTAAAACTTGACAAAACAGTTTATATAATTGTCTTTCTTCTCAAACAAACTATCTTTGTCACTCACCAATACCGCGTATACACAAGATAGAAAACGAATTTACCTCTCATATCGACATTTTTAACTCGAGTCTCTGTGAATATTTTATTATGTTCTATAGTAACGATTAACAAGTTATTTGCAAAAACTACTTAAGCTAATGATCTAGTGTTTATTTATTTTATATTTTTTATACCTTTTGTATGGTGACATACATTCATATATATGTATATATATTTCTTGTTATTTTTATTTTTATTTTTATACCCATGTTGTAAGTAAGCTGCTTGTTGTATGCTGACGATGCAGTTCTGTTAGCAAGCAGCAAGGCTGATTTGTAGCAAATAGTCTCTCTCTCTCTCTACTTGGTGCAAAACTAATAACATGGAACTTAACATCGATAAATGCAAAATTATTTCATACCATAAATGTAAACATCCTTTTATTTTTGATTATAAACTTAATGGCCAAGTTCTTTCGATTGTCACCTCTATAAGAGATCTTGGAGTGATCCTAGATAATAAACTAACTTTTCTGGAACACTTTGATAATATAGTAAACAGATCCTTAAAAATTTTAGGCTTTATTAATAGAACTACGTCTGATTTCCAAAGTATGCTTACACTTAAAACACTTTATTGCTCTTTAGTTCGCCCTATTCTTGAATATGCATCTGTAATCTGGTCCCCTCATTATGCTGTTCATATCAAGCGCCTTGAATCAGTTCAACATCGTTTTATAAGAAAAATTGCATGGAAGATGGGATTGGAAAGAGGAGACTATTCATATTCTGATATGGAGAGGTTTTTAAGCATATCAAGTCTTGAAAAACGCAGATGCATTGCAGATATAATCTGCATGTATAAAATTATGAACTGTCTCATTGATGCCCCTGAAATTTTGCAAAAGATTCTTTTTAACGTTCCCACCCGTAGACTAAGAAATAATGAAATGCTTTTCCTCGGTCACTACAGGACCAATTATGGTGCACAGTCGCCTTTGCCCAGAATGATCAGGCGGGTGAACGATCATCAAGATCTTGATTATTATGGTGTAAGGATGTCTTTCTTTACAAATCAGCTAAAGAATCTGTATAGTTAGCCTATGCTTTTTACTTAATCTAAAAAATCTATCATCTGTCTTTGCTGCTTATTTCTGTTCCTTATATTTTTTTATTCCTTTGTAAAAATTTCTTTTAATTGTAATGTTTATAATGGACTTTGTCCGTAAATAAATAAATAAATAAATAAATAAATAAATGGAATGTATGATGTATGCCTGGAGAGCGAATTGGCGATGAACGAAAGTAAGTCAAAAGTGATGGTATTTGAAAGGGATAGTGAGGTTACTGACTGCATAATAAATGTAAACAACGAATGTCTCGAGCAAGTAGAAGAATTTGTGTATCTGGGAAGCATGTTTTCAAGAGATGAAAGAGTAGCAAAAGATGTTGAAAGAAGAGTGAATGCGGGCAACAAAATGAACGGAGCACTAAGCACAGTAATTTCTAATAAAAATATGTCAATCGAAGCTAAACTGGCAGTGCACAACGGAGTTTTAGTCCCAACACTTATGTATGGAAGCGAAACGTGGAACTGGCAGAGGAAGAATGAAAGCCGAGTGAATGCGGTTGAAATGCGATCTCTTAGACGAATGTGTGGGAAATCAATGTATGACAAGGTTACGAATGATGAAATCAGGCGAGAGTGTAAATCTGAGATAAGTATAATAAATAAGATTAAGAAAGGGTCCCTGAGATGGTTTGGTGACGTAGAACAAATGGGCGACGAGAGAATGGTAAAACAATTATATAGGGCAAAAATGAACGGCAACGTTGGACGAGGACGACCAAGGAAGACGTGGCATGATCAGATAAACCAAAATCTTAAGTCTGGTCATGTCAAAAGCAGACAGAACCGAAGGGCATGTATGACAAGATGTATGAATGTGGAAGAGGCTAGGATTGTATGCCAGGATAGACGTGTGTGGTGGTCCATTCTCTCTGCCTACCTCTACGGGGAAATGGCGTGATGGTAGTAGTAGTAGTAGTACCCATGTTTAAATATTGTTTTATTTTTTTTGTATATCTAACTAACTCATTGTATTGTTATATTTTATATTGAAAAAGGCACTTGTGCAGTATAATAAATAAATCAATACAACAATAACGTTTGAAGTGTAAACATCATACATCATTATACGAGGGTTGTGTAAATAATAAGGTTCTCAAATATTTTTCAGGTTTAAGGCATTTTTTATTTGAACTGAAAAATGCATCATTGGAAAGCTTAATTTCTTAACTATTTTTCAACATAATCACCAGATTTTTTAACGCATTTTTGTTGACGACTAATTCACTTTTGGAATCCAGCTTCAAAGAAGTCCACCGCCCGTCCGTGGAGGAATTAGGTGACCGTCCTGCTTGTTGAGTTTATGACTCGAGGGACCACAATGAATTCGGAAAATTATTGCGAGACCTTGAAAAAACACAGAAGAGCCATCCAAAATCGCCGGAGAGAAATACTGACGAAAGGCGTTAGACTGCACCACGACGATGCGCGCCCGCGCGTCTCTCGCCAAACCGAGGATTCAATCGAAAATTTTGGCTGGGATCTCGTTGAACAGGCTTTCTACAGCCCTGATCTTGCACCGAGTGACTTCCACTTGTTTCCAAAATTAAAGCAACATTTGGGTGGACAACGTTTCGAGACTGATGAAAGAAAGCAGGAAGCGGTCGCCAAATTCCTCCAAGGACTGGTCGCGGACTTCTTTGAAGCTGGATTCCAAAAATGGATTAGTCGTCAACAAAAATGCGCTGAAAAATCTGGTGATTATGTTGAAAAACAGTTAAGAAATTAAGCTTTCCAATGATGTATTTTTCAGTTCAAATAAAAAATGCCTTAAACCTGAAAAAAAAAGAGAACCTTTTTTTTACACAACCCTAGTATATAAATACTGTTGACCATCGTATACTGTTTTCGATGTTTTTGTCCTTTTTTTAATATTTTGCTTTTCTTTTGTGTATTTTAATAATTATGTAAAAGGTTTATGGAACCGCAAACAAATAAATACATAATTTCATACATAGTTAATACACTCCAAAGTAGTGAGAAAACACAGTATAAGAAATTATCAATATAAATTACATTAATAGCTATCACGATCAAAAAGAATTAAGTAATATTTTTTAATTGCGACACTTTTGGTTTTGCGTGTCATATGTTTTCAAAATAATTAGATAAAAGTTAATATTAGGACATTCATACATTATGTTTGTATTATTTTAAATATAAATAAAAAAAAAGAAACAGCTTGCCCACCACATACCACGCACCGCATCTGAGGACATAAGTCTCCTTGGCGGTACCCACATACACGGAAAAGTTGCTCTTTGCCGAACGAGAAAAGCTGCCCGGAAGAACTCTCTGTAATCTGGTAGCTTAAGCATCTTTTTGCTGAAAGACGGCAATCCAGAAGGACATAATATTCACTTCATTGGATTGAAAAAAGAGGGAATTCAAATGATTAGACATGATCAATTCGCCGAAATGATTACAAAACTTTTTAATAGCTTCGAAATTATTTTCACAAAAGTCAACAGATGAAAGAGTTGAGAAAATGTGGATGTTCAAACATAGGCAGAATGGTTACAGCGTGTAAAGCGGCCACTCAAACCAGTCAACGACAGGTCATACGCCCTGTAAATGCCTACATTTCCATATTCACGTCCGAAAAATGTTTTCTCTCTGTTGCAACAAATTTAAAACTAAATAACTCCTTAGGGAGGAAATTCAGCCAGTCTGCAAACATTTGGACATACTCAAAACATCATAACAATAATTTTGTTTTCAATTATTAAATAACCCTGAAAAAGGCAACGTGTTGTTACCGAAATTGATCGTTGTGTCAAGAAAAAGTGGTTCGTAAAACAAAGTTATTTTGACAATGTTTTGAGTTTGTCCAATTTTTCGTATACAAGTACTGGATTCAACCTTCTAGGAAGCTGTTAATATTAACATATTACAACAGAGATGAAAAACATTTTAGAGAAGAAAATATAGATATGTAGGCTTCCACAGGCAAAACAGGGTTAAATCTAATCCTTGTTTTTTGGATTTGGACAAACTCAAAACATTGTTTATAATAAAGGCAGACTGAGGAATGTTACACAGTGTGTAAAGTGGCCACTTTAATCCGCCAACGACAGGTCAGAAGCTCTGTGGAGGCCTAGACTTCTATATTCCTTTAGGAAAAGGTTGTTGAGACTTGGTTGGAGTTCCTACCCCAGTTAGAGATGGACAGAGAAGACACGAGGTTGCTGTTTAATGCGTATTTATTACATGGCGAATAAGATACAGCGCTTAGTTGTATAGCGAAAGTCTAGCGGCAATGATGGGTTGAAGAGACTGGAACTACATACTGGGACTGAGTGACGTCGTCGAGCTGGTCTGGCGTGAACTGAACTTGTTGGGCTGACTAACTGAACGGGCTGACTGACGTTGGACGCGTCCTGTGGTCTCTTTATAGACGACGTTCTTTTGTAGTTCACTTCTTCAGGGTAGGGACAATGTGAATATACTGCAGAACGATGCCCTCCGATTTCATGTGCAATACTGATAGAGTTGCATTAAAAGTATGTATTGGATTCGATAGAAAATGATGGCATTGCATTGTCGGTCATAAGTTCACTTCAGGTGAACTAATTTAACCCGTGTGTGTCATCGATTATGGGCTATGGACCCTACATTTCCTTTTCTAAAATGTTCTTAATCTCTGTTATATTATAATACGCTACAGTTATTTTGTTTATCTCTCCAAAAAACTGTTATTATGTTTTTTTAATAAATTTATTGATTTAATTTTAAGTTAACACATTTCAACAGAGATAAAAAAAACACATTTGAGAAACAATATATAAGTCTAGGTCAAAGCTTACGATCTGTCATTGGCCGGTTTAAGGATACACTTTGCACACAGTGTAAAATTCATCATTCTGCTTTTATTTTACTTTCTCCCAAGTGGTCGTCAACGTCGGGGGTAGCTGACATGACACGTGATGAAGAAGAAGAAAAAAAAATGTTGACGATCGGACTTTTCGAACCCGCGAAATTTGAAAATTCCCGTTATTTTCTGAACACACCTCGTACATACAATAAAATGTTAACTCTGGTGGCAGCGAATTTCCTTTTTTTATTGAGGGATTTATACGCAATTCTTATTAACCAACCCTAATGCAGTGCTGTAATATTTTGCTGTACATTCTTTATATTTTTATTTTTTAGAAAATAGCCATAGATTATTTCTTCCTCTTATGTAAGGGCTTATTGGTTTCATTATGTCTAGAGGCAGGACAATAAATAAGATAAGGACTCGTATCTTCGTCACAAGGGTCCTCAGTTGGGCATATGGCGTACAGCGGTCCTCATGGGAGACGCTTAGCCCGCGATTTAATATCGGAAGGGAACGAACATCAACTTTTCCGGGAATTCGATTTCATTAAATTAGGGGATAAAATGTTTTATATGTGAATTTTCCTACTAAAGAATTCGAGGCGCAGTATCAAAGCTTTGTTCTAGAAATTATCCGCCGGTAAAACAGAAAAAAACTAAATTTATAGAGAACGTTTTCGATAGCGGATATGAACGCGAAAGCATTTACAAAGCGTATGACTTGTCAGTGGCTGGTTTATTTGTTTACTTACACACATAGAATTTAAAATAAGGGTTAAGATATTTTATTCACCCATCACGATGTAACTTCTATGCAAAAAAATAAAATAACCCAGTGGCTTGTTAAGTTAGGAAGAAAAAAAACTGAAAGCTTAGTAAACTACATTGCGAGGTAAGTTATATTAATATTATCTACGACAATTTAAACACTATACAATACAAAATACAAGAAGGTTAAAAACTTATATATCGTATACATATATAAAAATATATTTTTAAATTTCTTTAATGCACAAAATTCACATTTTCATCATAAAGCAAAATTATATATTTTTTATGTCCTGACTTATCAGAAAATTCCGTGTTAAATTAAGACTCTTCTATATATAAATCAAAAACATTTATAAACACATTAAACAATATACAAAATAATCAAAACAATAAACAAAATAATAATAGAAAACAATGAATAATAAAAACTTATACATAATGCAGAAAAGTATATGTATGTATATGTAAGTGTTTGTATTGTAGTGTTTGTATGTAAGTATGTGTATGTATGTATATATCAGGGGCGAATGCTCCTTATAATCGATTACATGCAGCTTGCCATATTTTTTTGACATCGTAAGTAATGTTTTATAATACTGTAGTATAATTAGGAAAAAACACATCACCAAAAAAATATATTACTTTTCTTGGGTAAGTAAATTTATATATTCCTTTATTCCATACAGCGACCAGTTGCGCCTCTATTGGCCAAAATTATTACTACGGATTACACGAGATTACTCTGTTCACTTAAAAATCACTAATTCAAATTCGTCTTTAACCTAAAACTTTAGAATCTCGTTCGAAAAATTACACTTGCGATTACAGTAAAATCTTGCAGCTTTCATTAATGCAATTTAGTCTTTCAATACTTTTTCATAAGGGCTAGTATTCTTTAAAATACATCAATTTGACTTAAGACAGTCTAAGGGAGGTGACAATATACGCACTCGTTATGTGTGAGAAAGAGATAACGAATATATTTTGTATGTTTTAACACAAAAGTTACAATAATAAGTAAGTAATTGACAGTAATTGATCATACTTATGTTTCGGTGGTTTGAAAGTAAATTTGCTTTAAAATAAATTAATAAATTGATATTTTAATCGAAATGAATTGATATTTTAATCCATAATATAGTATAAATCCTTTAGTGAGTTTTAAAAAAACAAAGATTCGCCAATTGTTTTTTTTATTGTAATTCGTTTTTGTGCATACGATGACAGTTGAATATTGTAGGTTATTCTTCAGTATCTATTTAAACTTTTAAAATTTAGTTACAGTTATGATAAAAACGTTACTAGTGTATAGTGTTAAGAATAAATATATTTGAAGAATTATAATATGTATAACTTATGTCGTTTTGTGAATAATAATGTGATATAAAAGTCGATGAAACAATGATTCTTAAAACGTAATTTGTGTTTTGTTTGGTGAACTATCGTTTTCGGTAAGGAATACTTTAAAATTATTTAATTATTATCATTTATTAAGAAATAGTGTTTTATTTCAAGACATATATGTTTTTATGTGTATGTAAGGATGTGTCTTTATATGTATGTATATGTGGGTATGTGTGTATATATACATATATGTATGTATATATGCATATATGTTTGTATATATGCATATAATGTGCATAAGTACGATATATAAGACAGAATCATTCATATCATCAGTGCATTCGGTATTTTTATTTAATTAAATTTACTACCTCCATGGAAAACGCAAATGTTAACAATTATTCTTTTCTCACTTGAAATTCTTATTTATTTATTTTTGTCACATTTAATGTTCATATCTTTTGCATAATTAATGAAAACTCAATTGGTCTTTTTATGTTAAAAAATGTTGTTTTTAATACTTATTATGTATGACTGTATGTTTTCTAAATAAAATAAAATAAAATAAAAACAAAATATCATTCATTAGTGCACCAAAGTGCGAAAAAAGAATTATAACAATGAACAAATGATTGCGCACAGGTAGATATCATAATGACTTTTCCTATCGCTGTAGGGGTAAACGAAAAAGAATAAAAACGCTTATCTTCGAATGTTTCTTACCTCTGAGGGCGGAGGCGGCGTGCAGCGGGCACGCGGAGCCGCGGCACGCGCGCCGCTGCAGCAGGCCCGGGCAGCGCCGCCCGCCGCGCTCGGGCGCGCGCAGCACGCGCCGCGCGCGCGACATGGAGCCCGGCCCGCACGCCGCGTCGCACGCCGACCACGCGCCCCACGCCGACACCTGGCAGTCCAGCACTGCAAGAACAGGAGAAAGGATTGAGCGAACATTGTCCATTGCTGCAGGCACAGCGCGCTCGGATGTTTAATGAGGAAGTTCATTGTTTTTTTTCTATTTTTTGTTTGTTAACAGACCATAGGGAAATATGTTATTTTTTTACATTTGATTTTTTTACGTCTGAGGTTTCTAGTTGGGATGTTTATCGAGCTCAGTAGTTCAGGCGCATCAAATAATTAGTTAAGAATTTTAAATAGGACTAGAAGGTCGGATTTATTTCGACGGTCTTGAAGAGAAGATTATTGTAGACGAAGAACTAAAACTTGTAAAAAATTGTAGGCGGATTTATTTCGACGGTCTTGAAGAGAAGATAATTGTAGACGAAGAACTAAAACTTGTAAAAAATTGTTGTCAACATGGACATAATACAAGAATATCAGACAAATACCATGTACAACTTTCTAAAACAAGACAAGGACAATCAAGACTAATGAACCAGGGACTGAAATTATACAATAATCTACCAGACAAAACTAAACAAAAGACTCGGACAAACTTTTCAAAAGATGTAACAAATATTATTTTGAACGACAGAGTATTAATGAAAAATGTATATATTATTTTATGTAAAATTTATGTAATAATCCGTAAGGGTTTAAAAATAAATTCTCAAATAAAAAAAATAAAAAATATATATTTAAGCTAGTTTCTAGCTCATTATACGTATATTGGTCTCTGGATAAGCCCAACCTCCAGCCTATATTTCTCAAAAATCGATGTTGCACTGATTCAATATTCTTGATGTGAATATCATAATATGGAGACCAGATAACAGAGGAATACTCTAGGTGCGGGCAAACTAGGGCACAGAAGAGAGTTTTTAAAGGTACTGATAAGTTAATCAAGTGAATGTCTAATAATAATAAGTAATAACTTGGATGGCAGGCCCTACTAATACCCTAATTAAAATTGAACAAAAAATAAATAAATAAAAGGAACAACATGTCCCTAACGCCATTTGAAATTCTGGCAACAATATGGAATATATTATTTTCTCGGTACGAGAACAATAAACGTAAAAATAAGGAAAAAATATCAGGAAAATAAAGGTAAAGATAATATCTTAATAGAAAATAATTCGACGCCCGCATTCCCTGGAGGTAATTTCACACCCGTATATGAAGAAATTACCTAGAATTTATATCAGTTGGAGTAATGGTTTAACTCTGGGAAGGGCCGACGCTGCAGGCTATTTTCGGGACGCCCAATTTATTACGGCCTAATGTGGGACATGCCCTGTTCCGGGTAGCCGTAATGGGGACACGGGACATGGGCCAGTTCGAGGCACGTGACTCCCGGTTGCCCGCGATCAGATAACCGGGAGCCAATTAACAAAATCATTAGAAAGTTTTTTTAAAGTATATTTTGATAGTTTCAACCTCAATCTTTAGCTCAATCACAAATAACTATCGACGTGCTTAAATAAATGCTAAGCACAAATGCTTGCACAAATGCTTGCACAAATGCTTGCACAAATGCTTGCACAAATGCTTGCACAAACAAATGCACAAACGCTCAAAAGCGATCACAATGAACAATAATGAACATGCTTAAGTTATCGCAGTCATAAGTCAACGCGTGTGTAATCTCTAGGTCAACGCTTGTATCGGTTTGTTTTTTGTTTTCCTCTTAAATAAATACAGTTTGTTGGCGAAAAACGAGCGTTTACTATAAAAAATTATACAATATATTGCATTTGCAAAATAGTAAAGAGTATATGATACAGAGATATAAATTACAATTATTATGGCGAATGCTTTTCTTGGCATTTGTCTTGCCAACCGCTGGCTAAATGCAATAAATAGCGTGATAAATAATAAATAATTAACACATTACAACAGAGATGAAGAATATTTAAGAGAAGGTAATATAGAAGTCTAGGCATCTACAGGGCTTATGACCTGTCAATGGCTGGTTTAAGTGGCCACTTTACACACTGTGTAACATTCACCAACAACAACTATCTAAATAACAACAACTATCTAAATAACAACAACTATCTAAATAAATACATTACAATTATTTATTTGCGAACATCTCATTACCGGTTGTATTGAAATTTCAAATATCAAATACGCGAAAAATAATAGCCTAATTTCCATTCATTTTATATTGTTTTTTTATTTTTTTATTTATTTATTGACAATTTTAAAAAACCCGTTAGGGTTACATTAGAAATTTAATATTGTCTAGTCATTTTATGTCTCGTCTAGTCTAGTTAGTTCAGTCATCATGTGCTTTTTCAGATTGATTTTAAATTTGTCTCCAGTAAAAGTTTTCAAGTAGTAAGGTAGGTCGTTGAAGTGTTTAAGTCCATTATGTAGTATTTTTGACTGTCCTGTGTTTGTCTTTGCTTTTTCAATATGATAGTGTTGTTGTTGTCTGGTGTTATATTTGTGTATTTTAGCATTTTTGACTAATATTATGTCGTCGTCTTGTATGTTTCCCAGTGTTATTTTGTGCACAATATTTAAGGTCTCAATGTTAGTCAAATGGTTTATGTCAAACTGGTGTGTTTTTTTGTACAGTTCAGTCGTAGAGGTCAGGTAGGGTAGGTTGTATGTTAGTTTAAGAATTTTATTTTGTTCTCTTTGTATTCTTGTTATGTCTGTCTTGTTACCAGTTCCCCAGAAGGCGATCATGTAACTCAATTTACTTTTGACATAGGCTTCGTACATCATAACTTTTTCCTTTTTTGGTATAAAATCTTTAATTTTGTAGAAGAGGCTATGTAGTGATGCCATTACTTTAGTGAGTCCGTCTATGTGTGTTAGCATCTCAATACTCCAAACAAATAAATAACTTAATTATGCAATATTATTTTTGGTATGTATATATATTTACATATTTATACACACACAATTCTGGGTTTTTTATCCCAAGGGGGAGTAGGTATATTATTATTTATATCACTACAGAGATGGGTAGAATTTTTGTTTCAAGATTATGGATATTCGAGCGTTTACAGGGCTTATGACCTGTCATAGGTTGGGTTCAAGTGGCCACTTTTATGTAGAATTCTACAACATTCCCCATTCCGCTTATTAGTAAATAAAATTGCAGAGCCATCTGCAGGCGATTACTAGTAATTAATTTAACTCGGATAGAGTCTTAGCTACATAAATAAAGTAATTTGCTTTAATACTTAACCTCAATATCAAATACATAGATGGCGCTCCAAACGCGCTAGCGAAAGCTTTCCTTGTTTCATGACATATATACAAAAACCAAAAATGTCACCGATATGGATATTCGCTAAATAATAATTATGCAATGTTTTTTTTCGTTCTCTTCGATACATTAATACGCCCTTTTTTTAAGAATCTCAGTTACGTACCGTGTTTGCCTATTTTGCATTCTTGATATTGTTACGCAAAAGAAAATCATTTTAAAATACGATTTCGGAAAGCACTAAGCTTTCTTATTCGGAAGGCGATAATCGCTTTCAGTTTGTATGGACAAAAATCATTTTTTCCAATACAGTCATATGAATTCCACATTTTCAAAGCCAGTAAATATTTTATGCAGGAGAGAACTTACGCATTACAAAAATACTACACACTTTGCGCGAATACGTTTCGGGGTATTGTTGTGGGCTTTTGTAAAATTGGAGTACAGACATAAAGGGATGAAAAGAAAGAAAATATGCTTAAGGAATAACGAGGCAATGTAAGCGAGAGGAACTTAATCTGCGTTTGAACACTTTTTGGGGAAATGGCTTCTGAGTATATTTATGCCGAACGTTACAGTGTTCAATGCAGGCATGGCCCATGGGTAAGTAAATTTTGAACCGGTACAAAAAGATGGTTCGAACGCTTCGAGTTTTTGAGCTGCAGCTCAAATTTCTAGTAGGCGGGTCACAGCGGCACTGGCGATGCGTAAGCTGGTTCCCGACAGTAGGTATATATAATTAATAGGAGTGGATCCAAATGGTATGACCTTTCGAAGATTTTTGTTCCTCTGGAAAACAGCGGCTGAACTCCACAATGGTACACATGGTATGTTCCTCATCACAGAAATTTATTTTGATTTTGTTGTTAGTTATTAATGCATTACAACATAGGTAAAGAACATTTTAGAGAACGTAATATAGAAGTCTAGACAGTTACAGGGCTTATGACCTGTCATTGGCTGGTTTAAATGGCCACTTTTTACATGTCACCAAGTTAACATAGTAAGAAAAATGTTGCGAAATCTAAATTATTTATTTTTTACTGTGTGACTTTACATTATTATATTTTAAAATATAAAAAACGTGTTAATTTTTTTTCCTCAAATAAAAATATTTTTTTGGCCATATAATAATTGTCTTATATTTCCTTTCTTTCACTAACTCTTATAGCTTGTATTGTCCAGATTAAAAATAAACATAAGTCACTTAACCAATTCTTATCAACCTTTATCATCATCATTTTCTTTCCGCACCTAATGGTGCATAGGACACTGCATTAGTACACCAGTCGTAGCCTATATTGATCTTTTTTATTACAAGAAGGTATGATGATCAGTCTTATGCTTCAAGCACCAGTCCAGGGATTATGAAATACTTAAGTGTAAAAACAACCTTTTAAATAAATATTTCATATCAACCATGCCGGGAATCGAACCCATGACCTCTTTGCATGGTAGGCAAACGCGCTGACCACTAAATTACGAGGCTGACCTTACTTCACTTTATTAAACCGCCTTACCTTATTAAAAAACATTTAATATATTTTTTTAATGTATATCGAGGAAAAAATTTAAAATGGAATTGATATAAATAAATTATGCTGTGTACAGAAACTCTCTGAAACACAGAAATGTAATTTTTCCTTGGACCCTAGACTTTCCAATTGGGATTTCTCAAAATCATGTTTTTTGGGTTAGCGACTTTTGGCTGAACAGCGATGACATTATAATTGATTACCCGCAGAGTCTTAAGATTAAGTCACTAAAACTCTTAGATTTTGTTAGCAGGACATCTGGCGACTTTACTGATATTTTCACAGTTAAAACACTATATTGCTCACTTGTTCGTCCTCTTTTAGAATATGCATTCGTGATCTGGTCTATCTTCTATGCAGGCCGGATAGATCATATCGAATCGGCGCAACATCGTTTGCTAAGAAAAGTGGCACGGATGATTGGCCTCGAGAGGGGAGACTACACTTACGGAGAAATGGAGTCAATGTTAAAAATCTCAAGTCTACAAAAACGTAGAAATAACATTGACTCCATATTTATGTTTAATTAACTGAATAGCTTAATTGGTTTACCATCGTTACTGGAACAAGTGGGATTTAATGTTCCAATCCGCAGGTTGCGAATTAATAATGCGCTGTTCCTTGATCAACACAGCACAAACTATAGCTTGCATGTACCAATGTCCCGATTGTGTCGTATTGTAAACTCAAAACAAGATCTGGTATTTTTTGGTGTAAGTCTTTATAGATTAAAAAAATCACTAAGATAGATCAGATCTTGTCTTAAGGTAGTATTTTTTTTTGTCCTTGTTTTAATAGTACTTAGTTGTATTTTATTTTATTAGTGGCGGGAAAACAAATTCCCACGTTAGTGCGGGGCGAAAAATAACTGGGGCGAAGCCCCAGGGCTTCTACGATATAGTGGATTATATTTTTTAATTTTAATATAAAAATAAATTAATATAAAATAGAAAAAAAAATACGATGGTAACAGTACAGTTTTTTTTTTTTATGTCCACGCGTTAATTTTTCAGAGCGGTTTAAAAACGTATACTTTGAATTGGCGCCAAAACGACCATTCGGATGCCGTATGGGCTAGTGACGTCACGCGTTACGAATTTGACTGACCGTTTAAACAAATTCTACGTGTTGTTTTTGTTGTAATCGGTTGTTTCACACTGTTTTAACTAATTAACGCGCATAAAATGTCTTCACCCGTCCATTTTACTTAAATGTAAACTATGGCATTGTCTCTGTAATTTTCCCTAGCAGATATATTAATAAATAAATCACATCAACAGAGCAACACGAGCAACAGAGATGTTTACAAGCAATGGTATTTTATGGATTATGTTGTGTCAAAGTCACGTTACTTCCCTTTTGCATTAAATGTACGCAAAACAATACATTTATAGTACATGCAAATAATATGACTATTTAAATTAATACATTCTGGAAGCAAACATAATATATTTCCTTACCTTGCGACCTTTACATTTCTATATTCGGAACTTAAAAAGTTTGTATTGGATGAGAAAAAAATACCCATCATGAATCTATCTATTTTGGGCAAGTTATCGAATTTTCCTTGTAAAAAACCAATGTCAGTCATAATGCTATAGATGTTTATAAATAAAAACAAAAAATAGCAAAGGAAAATACGAAATTTAACTATGAAAAAACAAATAAAAAGCCACAAGCCGCCCGCGTCGGAGTATCTCAGTATAGGATTTGAGTGAACGTAGGATCTCTAAGTCACACGTGACGTCATCAACCTTTTTGGCCAGTTACGGGCCGTTTTATTTCTATCAAATTTTAAATAGGAAATTATAAATGAAAACATTCGTTTCAGATTTTTATAGTGAAATGCTCGCAATCGTAAAAATATTCTTTAAATACTGAATACATTAAAAATCATATCCCCAGTTTATGAAAATACCCTATTGCGTGCGGCACCAACACTAGGACAGGCCCCCGATCTGGAGCTGAACACTGGTGGTCGGTGGAAACAAATGGTGATGCGGCACACGATTGGCGAAAAAATATACACGACCCGAGGTCTTGCTGTGGCAGGTTATCAAAGGATACTGGAGGTGGGAACTGAACAGTTGTTGTGGGTAAAAGGATAGTGACAATAATCGACAAATGCATACCCACATAATTCGCAACCAATTAGTACCTGTATTTATTATGAGAAATTATATTCACCATCGTTAAAATGGACTGCGTAAGTCTGTTAATTAATTAAATAAACAAATTAATTACACTGTGACTTTTAAGTGGTACAAATTTCTTAAAGTTTTTGCATAGATACGTCAGTGGTTTTATTCTCCGTATATTTTGCACATTTTATTTTTAGTCCGTGTTACTTTTGACATCCCCTATGACTACAATGAAAGTAAATTGATTGAATTATTTTTTGGTTTATCTATTCTAAAATCGTCTATTTTCAGAATAATTCTTGCAGTCATTTTGGGAAACAATTCTAATTTATGCAAATTTCCGTCTTTCAAATATAAAACAGTCAAATTTGGGATAAGCATCCGTGGCGCCGTGGCTTTCGGCACGTTGTTGTCTAAATTAAATCACTGATAACCATGAAAATGATGTCTGGAATCATTAATAAAAAAGTATGTTTTTATGGCGATTTTTAATATAAATAAACGCGTATGTGGTAGTGAGCTGAATTGAGGATACATATACTCGCACAAATGAGATACTGTATTAAATTTTTAACACGCTTTAAGGTGTAGCGAGGATTCAGATATTTTTGGATTTGCCTTCTTTTTACGAGTAAAATAACAGTTACAACCGTCATATGATTAAATATGTATAAACCCGTATTTACACTGAACATAAACCCTTAGTGGGCCACTAGCGGGACATCTCTCGAAAGCTTAAGTGTCGTGTCAAGCCATGAGCCAGATATCCCGCGCGTAATTTTATTGCGTAAAAAACAGAGTACTTACTGAAGATTTAGAATTCAGAAAGATTTTGGCTGGTTCGATATTCTTGCACAATTTAAAATCTAACTATATGGATGCCCATGATATTCTTGCTCAGATTAACTTTTATATACCTCACCGTAATTTGCGTATCAATGCTGTCTTAGCTGTAGGAAATTATAAAACCAACATCGGAATCTTTTCTCCTCTGCCGAGGATCCTCAGAACAGTGAACAAAATCTCATTATTTATTTATTTAATTAAAAAAAATGAAACAACTTTGTTTTTAACGGCTAATTTTTATTTTTCACCGACCGGTTTCAAAACAAACAAGCTTCTTCGTCAAGGTTTACGTAACGAAGAAGCTTGTTTGCTTTGAAACCGGTTAAAAACAAAGTTGTTTTATTTATTTTATTATAATGAACAACCACAAAGTTAGTGCTTCAAATATAAACTGTATATTTATTTATTTATAAATTTGTTGCAAAAAAATAATAAACATACTTAATAACAGGGAATCTATATAAAACCAATTTATGTAAAATGAAAACGGAGTGTTCTCTGTTTATGATAGTCTCCATCTAACATGGCACAGCCTGTTCTAAGATGGAGATTTTTTATCTTTAGAGCGTAAGTAGTCCTATACTAATAAAACAATAACATAAAAACGAAAAACTAAAACTACTTAACTATAAATGCCTAGCTAATCAAATGTTAAAAATTAAAAATCATTATTATACAAATATAAAGTATATTTATGTGCCAAAAATACATGTTACTTAAACATAAATAATATGGTATAATATACAATAAAAAAAATGTAAAGCAATGAAATACATAAAAATATAAATAATATGTGTACCAATTATATAAAGTACTACGTTTATTGATTTACATATATTTTCCACAAAGGTCTCTCGCTACACTATTTATATGTGCAGTTATTTTTACTTTCGTACTTTTAATGTGTTCCTACAGCAAAGGCAAGCATTCAAGAATCAAGCGGTGTTGTCACTTTTGACTCGCGATGACACACTTGCCATGTTCGCCTAGATTATGCCATAATTGAACCTTTTGTAAATTTAAATAGATTTTATGATTGTTTAGATTGAGTGTCATTGTATTTTAACTAATTAATGCCAATATGTTAGGGCTTCCATTAGCCTGTTGATTGACTTAAAAAAATAATATTAACGAATAATTATTTTTGTAGGATTTGAGGTATGTAGATGCATAGGAACTCCTACCCAGTTGAAGATTTCAAAATAAAACGATGATACGCTTTAACGCGTGTTTATTATATGTTGTATAAACTAACAGAAATTATTACTAGGCAAACAATATTTTGAGTTTGTCCAAATTTTTGTAGACAAGAACCGGATTCAACTCCCTGGGGAGCTGTAAACATTAACATATTACAAGAGAGATGAAGAACATTTTAGATAAGGTAATATAATAGATAGGTCCAGGCATCTACATGGATTATGACGTTAACAGCTCCCCAGGGAGTTGAATCCAAATCTTGTCTACAAAAATTTGGACAAACTGAAAATATTGTTTATAAATTCACCTGGTCTATGAAGAAGTATACAAATTGAAAAAAAAAATTTTTCATACGTTGCCTAGTATGTAGGTCAAATAATTCAATTAGATGAATCTCACCCGCAGAAAAAAAGGCTTCAGCTCTTTAACTTCACAAACATCAACATCAACAGATGAAAGAATTGAAGGAACAAAGATGTTCAAATATGGACAGAATGGTGAATGTTACACAATGTGTAAAGTGGCCACTTAAACCAGCCAATGACAGGTCATAAGCCCTGTACATGTCTAGACTTCTATATTATCTTTTCTAAAATGTTCTTCATCTTTGTTGTAATATATTAATACTAATTAAACGTTTAACGTTATTTAGGTACTGTGTACGTACTGAATTATTTGACTTCATGATGGAATTGACTGTATGAACTGACTGTCCAACTGAGACTGACCGAATTAACATACTTAAGATGCTGCCAGTTATATTAAGTCATTGTTTAGTGTTCATTTTACTCCCTAGTTTGATCTTGAGCAGCCATCTAGTAAAAAACACTCGTCCAGGATTCTGGTTCTTTACACGCAAACACGTGTATTGTTCATCCGCTCGGACAGCTTGCCCACTACATACCGCACACCGCATCTGAGGGCATCTCTCCTTGGCGGTGCCCACATACACGGGTACATTCCTAGTAGCGAACGAGATAAGCTGCCCGAAGGAGCTCTCTGTAATGTGATAGCCTCTTTGGTCCGAAAGAAAGTAATCCAGAAGTACAGAATATGCACTTTATTGGATTGAGAAAAAGAGGGAACAGAATTTACCACTGACTGGGATTAAATTAATCGGAAATCATCCGCCCGGACACTTACAAATTTATATTTTTGAATAACTAATTAATGAATTAACTACAAATTGAAAGATGTATACCGCCGGAGACACAATATTTCAATATCATTGATGTATTAATCTGTAAATAAATTATCTGTTAGGGCTCTACTTTAGTACAAATTAATTTGTCAGCATGGGTCGCACTCCGAGTATAAACGCAAGTTGGTAGATGATTACATCACCAGGTTTACTAGTATGGAAGGGCTAGCTGTTCCTAGATATTGAAATGAATATGGCAAAAGGACACTGCAATACAATATACCTAAAATATTTAACATTTTACCAAACAATATCAACATACTGACTTAAATACAGGAGTGAGACGTTTGCTCAAATTATGGTTAATAGAAAAAAAGTTTTTTGTATTAGTGATAGTTTTTAATTTTCAATTTCGATTCAAGTAAAATTATTATTAATGTAGGTCAAGTGTGAATAATCGAAGTAATTTATAAGAACCTGCTAACGAGTTGTATGTATGCACCTCAGCAGGACTTTAATTTAAGACTATTTTGTAAATATTTTTGAAAAAAAAAAAAAAAAACTTTAATCTAGTGAGTATTGTACATCCTTTCATATTTATTTATTTCTGTTTTTACAAATAAAAATAAAACGAAATTTAAGTGTAGTTCTCAGAAGAAATACTGGATAAATATTTAGGGTGAAGCGGCCCTTAGTTTTTCTCCGACCGTTTTCCTTACATGTTTGATGTAAATCAGAGTTTTATTCAGAACCTTTCTACTTTAGTACACACACAAATATGAGCAGTTTTGACAAACAACAATATTCTTTATTCCTTTCAACTTAGAAGTGTGTTTCCGAATATTTTTGAAGGGTAGAAGAAAACTTTGATATCGGAATAAAAAGTTTGTGAAGGGGATACTTATGAAATAGTACGCCCAACCATTTTTGACCCCGTACACCCCAGCCTACTCTGAATATAAAATACATACCAACTAAGGATCACGTTGCTGATTTATTTACATATTTATGTTTAATCTTGAAGTAGGGCACACACAAACATATATTGTGAAACACACCTTTCCCAAACTTCTAGATGTGGTATACACGACACCTCGCCGTGTGTATAGTTTAACTGTAGATAGGGGTGGCTCTGTAGCTGCTGTTGTCCGGCTATCTCGGATGAGATAGACTTCTCTGGCTGGGTCGACGGTGAAGAAGGGCAGGCGGCGGAGTCGAAGGCGGAGAGGGCGTAATTCCAATAAAACACGCTTACTCTCGATTTATGCACAACTTTATTCATAAAAACACATAGGTTTTATTAAATTATTTGCACCGTGTCGCTGTCGGACAGGGTGCGGGACAGCATTCCTAAGCCGCAGGAGAGAGCGAGAGGGGGTCGGGCTGCCCCGGATTAACGCGTAGGATGCTCTCTCATTGGCTGGACATTTTTATATTTTATTTTTACATCAGTACTTTTAAGATCATATAACACACTCGGTATATATTTAACATAGAAATGAAGTTTGTAGGCGTTATCCCCGTGTCCCAATTAATACATAAATAACACGAAAAATAATCCTACATACCGATTAAAAAGGTGACACACGTTTTAGTGGGATTCAGTGATAATCCTTTACATATTTATGGCTAGAGTCTCGATATTCTAACGTCTACCCCCGCAAGTGACATAATTAACCGTCTTTACTAAAGGGGCAGCTTATTAGATTACAAAATCCAGACTACTAGCCGAAATAAGCAAGAAAACTAACATATAAAGTACTTATTCTTTGTACTTGAAGATTAAAAAAAATAAAAAAATAATAATAATGGTATACAAACCATTTACCGACTTTTTTTTGTCTAGGGGTTTCGTCAGGACAATAAAACTCACTTGCAAATCCCACAATACATATTTTTTTACAATTTTAAAGTAATAAAAGTCCATGAAATACTGTTCAGTAATAAAATATTTTTTTACTAATTATTAGTAGCACACAAAATATTTTGAAATTTGTAATTTTGAATTCTCGCAAAAAGGGTAACTCCATTGGCTACGCCCCTAATACGTCACGATTCCTGTTTATTTGTTCTCACCCATTCAAATTTGTTTAGAACATTATCACGAATCTTGACGTCACAACTGCCAAGATCAAACATTTAGCGTTTATCTAGCAACGTATTTTTATAAAATTTATGTATGCAAACATTTTTCCACATTATCCAGATTGCACAAAAATATTAAACCAACGAGCTTATAGGACATACGCTTTTAGATGCTAACTTTTAGGTGTACAAAGTGTACGAAGTTGGCAGGCATAAAAAAGTCGGTAAATGGTGTTAAAATAAAAAAATCCATAAAAAATATATACAAATATTTTTTAGAATACCCCTAACTCTTCTAGTTAAACCGGAAAGTCGTAAAAACAAATCTTTTAAAAATCTTATAGCAATTTGTGTAAACGAGTGAAATAAATTCACCCTCACGACAAATAAAAATAATATGTAATACGCTAAAGTAAATTGGAAACCATAATAAAAAATCTACAAGATGGTTCCTACGCACCGCAAAACATTTCCCCCACCCACCCCCACCGCCACCGCCGACCGGGGAGGGGATAATCACAAATTGAAGTGCAAATAGGAAAGTCGGGGGACAAGAATGGAAAGTGCTTCGAGGAACCCCCATTTGTGACGTACAGGGTTGTCGAATTCCCTAAAAAAATATTTTTCCAATGACCGATATCTGTTCACATTTTTGTTTATTTTTTCGGAAAGCTGACAGACATATTAAAAATTGTAAGATACATATTATAAATGTATTTTATAAAGTCCAATCAGAGGCTTCCTCTTATATTGGTAACATTAATAATTGTCACAAATACAATACATAATAAAAAAATAATATTCTTGGCCCAAAAAAATGTTTTTGGGATGGTAGAACAACAACAACAACAACAAACCATCACGCCGTTTCCCCGTAGGGGTAGGCAAAGAGGATAGAACGCCATAACACTCTATCTTGGCATACAGACCTCGCTTCCTCTACATTCATACATCTTCTTATGCACGCACGCCGATTATTCCTACTTTTGACATGTCCATCTTCAAGTACTTGATGAACTTGATCGTGCCATGTCTTTCTCGGTCTTCCTCGTTTTCTGCATCCATCAACATTTGCATCGTAGATCCTTTTAGTCGTTCTTTCGCTGTCCATTCGCTCTACATGTCCAAACCAACGCAGCACCCCTTTCTTAATTCTGTCAATAATGCATGTCTCAGCCTTACACGCTTCACGGATCTCGACATTTGTGCACCTATCATACATCGTTTTACCACACATTCGCCTGAGGGATCGCATTTCGACAGCATTCAACCTACTTTCATCATTATTTTTCCAATTCCATACATCGCTCCCATACATTAGAGTTGGAACTAGAACTCCATTGTGAACTGCTAGTTTAGCCTCCTGCGATAAACATTTGTTTGCCAAAGTAGATTTTAGTGCACCGTTCACCCTGTTCCCGGCACTCACCCTCCTTTCAATATCTTTATCGGCCTTTCCGTCCCTAGTAAACATACTTCCCAGGTACACAAATTCTTCTACCTGATTCAGAATATCTCCGTTCACGCTGATCTCACATTTAGTTATATTTTAATCCCTTTCAAAAACCATCACTTTCGATTTATCAACATTCATAAGCAAATCGCTTTTCTTGCATACATCGTAGACTTTTGTTACCAAGAATGGGGATGGTAGAATGTTTCCGATTATTTGTTTTAATAAAAATAAGATAGAATATATCAGACAGTCTAGTTGGTCTGAAAGGGACACGGTAAGCAAGTAAATTAATTCGTTCTGGGGAATCAAATTTATTATCTGAATAGAATCGGGTTGTGGTCCCATGGCTAGTGTTACGGACTCACGGGCCAGAGGTCCGGGGTTCAAACCCCATTCTACCCCAACTTGATTTCCATTTTCTAATAGTGAGCTATTATTTACAACTCGTTGAAAATAGCCATTAAAATTGAAATATTTAGGTAAATTATAAGAACGCTAATATTTCTTTAAAAATATAACTATGATATACTCGGAGTTTTATAAAAATAAACTCATTTGGGACGGTGCATAAAAAAAAACATTTTTGTGACAATACATAATAAAATTAATGTAAAGCAAACGTTAATCCAGAGCTTACTTCTCCCAATCCTTAATTATGCAGATGTACATATTATACCCAGATGCTAATTCTGAACCGCTTGATAAGTTGGAACGATCGCAGAATATTTGTACGTATTATATCTTTAATCTTTCACATTTTGTAATTTCTTTAGAATATTTTAAATAATCCCACTTCGTAAAAAAAATTGAAAAACAAACATGCAAATCCCATACACCCTCAAAGTAATAATGCGCGTGCTGTAGAAGAACCTTATCGCTTTTTTGCATCGAAAACGACAAGGGCAGGGCTGAATGTCATAAAAACGTAAATAAGATGTTCTTATAAATTAATATTACAACCAGAATTATCTTTTTTTGAAAAAAAAGAGAATACAATTCTATAAAAAAGGATTTCAACTAAAATATTTCAATAAATTTATATTTTTTAAAGTATTATCGAAGACATAATTTTACGTAGAAATAAAAGAAAATGTCACAAAAATGCATGTGATTTAAAATGCTTGTATTTCTTTGCAAAATCAAAAAAATTAAATTTGGCTTCAGCCACTTTCATATTCAACTTATTATATTTAAATTATTTAAAGAATTTCTGTTCTATAATTAGTCTTTATTGAGATCCCAGATACCTAAGTTTACCCTAAATTTAAAATGGCGGAATCTGCCACTCTAAAAGTAATTATATTTTAGTTACATAAAACTTTTAAGTATATTTTTGAACAGAAATACCTTTAAAAATATTGTTATTATCTAACTCATGTTTTTTTTTTATTATTATTGCGCGATGAAAAAAAAACATTTGTTATAAAATGGCAAAATCGTATGATTTCCAAATTTTGCGTTCGTTTTACTAGACTACAGCCTTAAACCAGCGAACGACAGGTTTTATCCAGTCCATCACAGGGCTTATGCCCTGTGATGGACTGGACTTTTAAGTAATTTCGCCTGAGTTCGATAGGGATCATGTTAGGATCTGTGTTAGGATTTTGCCAGTAGTGTCTTGATAATTTGATGTTCCTCTGTGATTTGGTATCATTGTTTTTCTTAATTATTAAAATGTTTCTTAAATGAATTTGGGTTTTGTATCGTTGTTTGAATTGTTTGAATTACTACGTTCTGCTTCCTTTCCGAGGCGGGATCTGGAACATGCGGCCGCGGTCTCAATTTGGAAATAACACTGTATTCCTTCACTGTCATACTGGGAAATTCGATAAAGGTGATTGTGCCGAGCATGTGTATTTAATGAATCACAAATTGACAATACTGCAGTGAGCGGTACAATGAAAGCTTTTAAAGTTTCTCTGTTTTGTTATTTTCGCAGTTTGATTGTAAAGAAATATTAAATTTTCGCATAGTTAGTTTTTTAAAAATTGAAGAAAGACACAAGTCTTTATGAACAGTTTCGGGAAAATGGTGGATGCTTTCACTGTGGACTTTTAAGTGGATGCTTGGACTTCCGTATTCCTTTTTCAAAAATGTTTTTCCTCTCTGTTTAAAAGAAAATATAAACTTATTATTGCTAATGCGGGGTGCGCGCCCTACATCGAGAGGAGGAAAAACACAGATTTAAATATATTTATATTTTAATCAGAAAATAATAGATGTGATGAGACTGCGATCGCCTTTGATGTTGTTAATAAGTAATTATAATTAAAGTCATACTAAATGAAAATTTCATAAATCTTTCGTTGTTTTAATTATTTTTCCATCAACGATTACGAAAAGATACTCGCAAAGTTTTGCTTTTGACCTAACAAAGCTTAGCCAAAATCTAGTGAGGGTTATTACTAGAGCCCTTTCAAGGCACTGCGAGTTCAACAAACACCTTGCAAGAATGAATCTCTCCAAAACTTCTAGTTTTAGGTTCTGCAGAGCAGATGAGGAAACACTTATGTACATTCTACGTGAATGTGGAAGCTTGAAATTACCCCCACTTGAAAATCCAAACAAAAAAAGAAAACCATTACGGACATCCACTGGTTGGTTTCGATCATATAATATCTAGATGAGAAGTAGGTGGAACTTACCGAGGTAGATACAGATGGTTTTTAATTATTTAATATATATTTGGACCCCTGTATTTAGCAGCCTTACGTGTCACGTACAAGGCTAAGGTGAAAAATCGTTTTTGTTTGTCTTGGAAATGGGATGTTCGATCACTGATTTTGGTTTATTACCTTTATGAGTCCAATCACCATTGTTGCAAAGTCCAAGAACAATGGCGTGTGATAACTAATTTTAGCTACAGTGTGGATATCTGTTGGATATTCCATCTTTCCTGCATTCTGCTTCAAGATTATGGCGTTGTAAACTGAAAAATGCGCACTGAAATAACAGATGTTCGATACTCTGTGAAGAAATATCATCGCACAGGCAACAGTCATCATTTCTTAATTTAAACACATCGCACTTTTCCCTCTTTCCAATTGTTCCAAGAAGCTAAACTTTTAGATCTAAGACAAATATATTGTTTTTAATGTTTAAAATATATATTTAAGAACCAAAATTTATTTACAAGTAATTCAAATAGATCAAGTCAAAAAAGGAATCGTGTGTTAGAAATACCACATTGTAAAACGAGGCTCGCACAGAGACATGCATATTTTATAGGCCCAAAAAAAATAAATTATTTTTTTACTGATAATGTTTCGTTGATTCCAGACTTTCAAAATTTTCCTTCTTTTAAAAAACATGCACTATCCTGGATTCAAACTAAAGATATGAACTCTTTTTTTCTATGATTTATTTTGTTGCCCTTATTATTAAATAAGGAATATTTTTGTGTTTTTTTTAAAAATATTTTATATTTCCTTTTTTAATTGCTATAAAAAAAATACCATTTTATCTTTTACAGAATATTTTATTTTTTCTTTCTTATGTTATACAAAAATATTATAACAGTCCATTATTTATTACAGGAGCAAAAATTCATTAACATTTTCTTGTATACCCACGAACAGGCCACGCTTTTGTGGGATTTTTTTGTTTACTATTTTTCTATTAATATGTATTTCAGTAATATGTAATTATACTTTATTTTTTTAAAACTCTGTTTTATTATTATGTTTATTGTAAAAAAACAAAAAAAAAATCTATACAGATAACTTCTCATAGCTCCGTGTCCGGTAAAAATTTGGGTCGTTTTGAAAGTACTTTGGTGATGATGACGGAAGTTTGCTGCATCAGCCAGCGTTGGGAAAAACATTTTAGTGATTTTACCTGTGGAAGAAGCGCGGTAATGATCCTCCCAACGCTGCTGCGTATTTTGTTTTATACAGCGTTCAGCAAGGCTTAGGGAAATTCTGAGAAGAAAGGTGCCGTTCTTTTACAAGTTGCGGCTCTTGCTCGTTCATCCGCTCTCTCATTTCCTACGATACCAGCATGTCCTCTTATCCAGCATATTTGAATGATCATCCCTCCTTATTACTAGTACTTAAACACGTGCTTTTTTCTACTTAACACTCAATTTACCCTGAAGTTGGCTCCTGCAGTGGTAGCCAAAACGTCGGAACAAATCCAACACACACGTATCACCGAAATAAAAATGTTGATAACAGTGACCGTGAACCCCTTCGCACCTATTTACTTTGATAGTCTTTTTTAACAAATAAAAAATAATAAAAACCACCAAACTCCCCGTTCTATTTCAATTCCGATAAACGAGTTCGACATAAAGCCTTCTGATTGACTCGGAGAGAGCTAATGAAGTGTGATTCTCACTGAATAAATTACTGTTCTGAAAATCCCGAAGATCGATAAAATTTTTAGTAAATCTCCTGTCCCAAACCGCATTCAAATTTTCAGGAGGGTAGCCGTCGCGGTGTTGTGTTTGAAGGGATTTGCGGAATTTTCGTAAATTTCTGGACGGCTGAAAATGATTGATTAGAACGAATTATTTAAGCTATTTAAAATGAAAAATAATTTTCATTTTGAAATACAATATTAAGTTGCTTTGCGGTTATAATTTCAAAACGGTGCAAGGAAGAAAAAGGATCGGACTGAGCGAAGTGAAGAGGAATTTTCCAAATCACCAGTCAGACGATGTCGGCCACGACAAAACCCGGTCACTGGTTGAAATTATAAAATAATTAAGAAATAAAATGTTAAATAGTATTTTATTTATTTTTAATACAAACAGGTGTACAGGTTAAATAATGTTTGTCTTCACTACATAGTTTTATTAAACATATTACAACAGAGATGAAGAACATTTTAGAGAAGGTAATATAGAAGTCTAAGCATCTACAGGGCTGATTACATGATTTGGCTGGTTTAAGTGGCCACATTACACACTGTGTAACATTCACCATTCCGCCCATATTTGAACATCTATATTCTTTCAATTCTTTCATCAGTGGATGTTTGTGAAATAAAAGAGCTAAAACTGAATTGAATTATTTCACCTACATACTAGGCAGCGCCGGAAAATTATATTTTTTCAATTTCTATACTTCTTCATGGACCAGGTGGATTTATCAACAATATTTTGAGTTTGTCCAAACTTCTATTATACTTCTATATTACCTTCTCTAAAATTTTCTTCATTCCTTTTGTAATATATTAATGTTAAAAGCTTCTCGGGTTAAATTCAGTCCATGTCTACAAAAATTTGGAAAAAATCAAAATATTGTTGACATAGTTTTATGTTATTTTTCTTCAGTTTCTTAAACATGTGTTTCTTTATATAACTGTTGTCATTTACTTAGGCAGAATATACAATAAATAAAATAAATTATAAATAATCAAATGTTTTTTGCGTAAATTCAGAGAGCGTTGTGTGTATTTTTTACGCTAGCCATAAAAGCAATGGAAAATGGTCTCTCCTAAACTATTTCATATTCTGATTGATACGTAACATTAAATAAAAATTTGATCGGGCTATTTCCTCCATTAACTTCCCAGTAAGAGTAATAAAAACCATTACATTTCTGATCAAAGATCAACAATATTCTGAGTATGTTTAAATATTTTAAGAAAAGCTTTGTATTCAACCGTTTTGAGTATAGACATAAATATTATTATAAATATTCAACTCTGGGCAGAGTTGTGTAAGTAAATAAAAAGTTTTTTTTCAAAGTCGGCTTCGTGGTGTAGTGAACCACGCAAGAGGTCTTGAGTTTGATTCCCGACATGTTTGAAACGAAATATTTATTTAATAAGGTGTTTTTACGCTTGAATATTGCATGATCCCTGGACTGGCTCCTGAAGGCACCATTAGGTGCGGAACGGGAATGAAGAAGATTTTCAAATTGTCCTCAGTAAAAAAAAAAACATTTTGAGTGAAACAGTTGTGTTCTGTCCGTTTTTTTTTATTTGACATGTCAAGTGATTACAAACTCGAGTTATGTAATCAAATCATTTAAATACATTTTGGTTTTTGCCATAATCAGCATTATTATTAAAATATGGATTTTTAAGGAGATTTTGAGGAAATATGTGAAATTTTAAAGCCGTGTGGTATTGTATTTAGGGACAGTTGGTCAACATTTTTTTTGCAGATTTCAATTGTGACTATACTTTGAAATAACAATTGGAAATTTATAAATTTTTACTTAAAATTCTTCGAAAAATCCGTCTTCAAATGTGTTAAGTGAATACTTAAACCTGCCAATAGCTGGTCCTTAGGTCTGAAAATGCACAGATTTTTATTTAAACACTGTAAATTTTTTCCATACCAACGTTAATAATTCCAACAATATTAATCATATTTTGAGAATGTCAGAATGTTTGCAGACGGGCTTGATTTCATCCATCCCTACTCCCTAGTTATTCAGATACAAATTTGTTACATCAGAGAGGAAAAACACATGGGTGAGATTCTTTCTTCATTCAACTTGATTTGGCCAGTGTGAAAAAGGTCAATACAACTAATTATTATTATTATTACGGATAACTTATATAGCGCCATTTTCGTAATAAAATACCTCAAAGGCTCTTAACATAGTGATTCTATTGTTAAATTAATTTAATTGAAGCTTTTAATTTGATTTGATTTTAATTTGTAATTTAATTAAAACAATTTATTTTGTTGTCAGATGCTACGGATTTATTCAAATGATTTAGAGAACAAGTGGGTTTTAAGTTTTTTCCGAAACATCACTTCACTTTCACAGCCTCGCACCTCCGCTGGGAGAGCATTCTATGCCATAGGGCCTGCGACCGCAAATGCGCGTTCACTAAATTTAGTGCGCTGTTTGCGTAGAGGTATAATAACTTTTCCTCTCGCCGTAGACGTAGCTGATCTAAGCGTGAGACGCCTGTCAGCTAGTTCATCTGGAATGCATAGTTCCCTTGGATATTCCGGAGCAGAGTTGTGCAGTGGCTTATACATAAGCCAACAGAGTTTGTATTCGACCCTCTGTGGAAAACGTAGCCAGTGTAGTTCCCGAAGTAGTCGAGTGATATGACTGAACTTAGAGATTCCGAAAATAAGTCTCGCTGCGGCATTCAATACAGATTGTAGGCGAGTCATTTTGTTCATTGGTAGACCTGCATAGATACCATTACAATAATTGGCTCTAGACACTTCAAACGCATTTATTAATTGACGGGTGGCATCAACCGGCAAATGTTTGCGTATGCATTTAATTTGTATCAGCTGGTAGAAGCATGAACTTATCGTTCTACTAATTTGAGCGTCAAGAAATAGGTCAGAATTGAGTAAAACTCCCAGTAGTTTAACGGTGGGTAAAGCGGTACTTCCTACATTGGGTAGAGCCGTATCCTGGATCAAATTCTGTCGTCTGGCTGAAACCACCCACAGTTGTTCAGTTTTTGATGGGTTTAATGTTAGTCTGTTTTCAGCCATCCAGTTTCCTATTTTCTTGACGCATCCATCAATTTAATTGACAAGCACACTTCTATTGCCTAGTTTGCAATAAAAATAAATCTGCGTATCATCTGCATAGCAGTGAGACTACATTCTTTGATAATGTTCTCTATATCTTTAGTGTAAAGGAGATAGAGAAGTGGTCCGAGTACTGACCCTTGAGGCACTCCTGTAGACACCCTAAAGTTGGTTGAGCTTTTACCCTGGAACACAACTGCATATTCTCTTTTATTAAGATATGTGAACCACATATGTGCCTGATCACGGATACCATACGTTTTCTCCAGACGTTCAAGCCAAATATTATGGTCTACAGTATCGAATGCAGCACTCATGTCCAGAAGAGCCATCAACACCAGATTACCAGAGTCCACCGCCGTTATAACTCAGACAGTACTCTTATCACTCTAATAACACTCTAACTAATGTGGTTTCCCAGGCAAAGCAATCTTGGAATCGGTGAATTAATAGTATAATATTTATATGAATTGGTACATTATGTCATAACAGGTATTAGGAATTCATTTATATTATTGGGTAAACAAACAGTATGTACACAAATATTGTCAATTCCCTTGTAGATTAGTGTAAGTCACTCATAGACAAACCAAAAAAATGGTTTACACTTAATCCAATAATTTAAATAACGTTAAATATAATAAATGTAAAAGATAAGAAATGAAATAAAAAATATGTGTATAATAATATAAAATAATTATTAAAACCTCTCGAATCTGCTTAGTAATAAAAAAAATCAATAATTAAAATAATTTTTAAAAAACGCATCAGGTACGCGAGCGTCAAGTTATTTGAGAACTTTGAGAGCTTAGATATAAGGCAATTACATATTTATAGAATAATAATGTCTGTGAAAGCAACAACGTTTGAGTATGTCCAAATGCTTGCAGACTGGCTGGATTTCCTCCCTAGGGAGTTATTCATATTTAAATTTACTTCAACAGAGAGGGAAAACATTTTTATGAAGGGAATATAGACGTCTAGGCATTTACAGGGCTTATGACCTGTCATTGGCTGGTTTAAGTGGCCACTTTACACACTGTGTAACATTTACCATTCTTCACATGTTTGAACATCCACATTTCCTCAGCTCTTCCATCTGTTGACTTTTATGAGGTAAAAGAGCTGAAACCTTAATCACTTGGGTGAGATTCATCCGGCTGAACCAAATCACCTACTAGGCAACGCCTGAAAACAATTTTCCAATTTTTATACTTCTTCTTTTACCAGGTTTCAACGATGTTTAAGTATGTCCAAATGCTTGCAGACTGGCTGGATTTCCTCCCTAGGGAGTTATTCATATTTAAATATATTTCAACAGAAAGGGGAAAACATTTTTGAGAAGGGAAAGTGTGTAAAGTGGTCACTTGGACAGGTCATAAGCCCTGTAAATGCCTAGACGTCCATATTTTCCTTCTCAAAAATATTTTCCCTCTCTATTAAAATAAATTGAAATTTGTGAAAGCAAATTATTCTAACAAATCCCAAAAGGAAAACTCCCACACTACCAGAAGTCAAACTAGAGGATGGGTCATGGGGTCTACTGCAAACTCTGAATTCGGGCAAAGAAATTTCAGGTTTCTGGGCCCCAAAATATTTAATATGTTACCCAAACATTGCAAAACCATGACCAAGATTCAATTAAATAAATTTGTAAAAAATTGGTTACTGGGTTTATTATGAGAAAAATCGGAAAATTTACTCAGAGATATTCTTAAATAGTAAATGGTATAAATTAATATTGTGTAACTGTATAATAAATTAATTGGTAGGTAGTAATGTCTTTGTTTATTTTGCATAAAAATATCTGCCTTAAAACAGGTTTAACCTAGTTAGGCAGACCAGACATAATCCAGAGAAATCTTTAACAGGAATTGAATCAAATTTAGCGAATCAGGAGAGTCCAACATGCCATTTACTATCTTAAAGAGAAACATTAAATTCCTCAGTTTCTGTCTTCTGGATAAACTTTCGAAATTAAGCGTATTCATTAAAAAGTCAGCTTAAAAATTCAATATTAATATGAGTACGGATTCGCCCAGATACAAATGAACACCAATATTTCGTGGATATTTTTACTTGTTTGAAAAGAAACAAAAATTATCTTACATCTAATATATACTGGGTTTAGTTTATTCCTGTTTATTTTCCGACTGCTTTCACAACGGAACAAATATTATTTTTGAGATGGACAAACACACAAATGAAATATGTCAAACGTTTTTCCCAAACAGATCAGATTTTATTGTTTGTATGTAAACAACATTTAAGTTTGATGTTGGAAAAACAACAAAAAACAGTTTTTTGTGTTCTGTCCGTTTTCATGAGATCAGGTAAAGTAAAAGTGATTTTGGACTTAAGTCTTCTAATCAGCTCGATCAAATACATCAACATCATCATTTCCTTTCCGGGGTACTGAATTCGTACACCAATCACAGCGTATCTTGATCCCTTTTGTTACATGAAAGTAAGATGATCAGTCTTACGCTCTAGGTACCAGCCCAAGAACTATGAAATATTATACTGTGGAAACTCCCCTTAAATAAATATTTCATATCGACCATGACGGGAATCGAACCCGAGACCTCTTGCATAGTAGGCAAGCTCACTGACCATTACACCACGAGGTTGACGATTGGTAATTTTCCACCATGTATGTGTATTAAATATCAAATTTCTGCATAAAATATTAAACTATAAAGTAGATACTAACCTCCTAAATAAAATACAAATAAATGCGGGATTAAGAACACTCGGATATCGGGACATATTTAAACTGCCTTTGCTTTCCAATAATGCTACGTACCACACACCTATGGCCCGCACGTGTCAGGAATACAATAATACTGCCGAAACATTAAAATTGTCATTTTTCATGATACTCTCCCAGCTTTTGCGAATAATTTCTTGGTTATAAATCTTGTTAAAAAAGTACACACGTACAACTGATTTTTTATTGCATTGTACCTTGTGTATAAAAAAAATTAAATAAATGTGTATTACATCTTAATATATAAATCTATTTTGTGTAATTCTATAATTGAAGATAAATATGCATGTAAAATTGTATCGACGAATGCTTTCAAATTGTATGTTTTCTAGTATGTATCTTTGTTGAATTATCTAATAAAGTACAATAAAATAAAATAAAAAATGAAATCATCAAAATTATTATAAGTATGCTTATCCTTTAGTTCTAAATAATGTTAATATTACTTTTTGATGTATTGGTGTAATTTCTTTATTTTTTTTCTTTGTAAATAAAAAATTAGAAACCTGCTGACTAGCCGGTTTCGCGGTTTAGCGGGTTTCATAATTTTTCTATTTATATTTTCTGTTCATGTATGTATCTACTTAAATAAAAATAAATATATTTCATAATTAGATTTTTAAAGAGATTTTTTGAGAAAATATGTGTAATTTTCGAGCATTTAGTGTCATTAAGAATTTAGTGAAATTTAGTGGACAAATTTTCTTGCTGTTTATGCAGCTTTTTAAAATTACAACGGCATTCTTACATTGAAATTCATAAATTTTGACTCTTTTAAATATCGCTCATCAATTGAGCTTATGAGCCTCTTATAATTTCTTAATATTGTTCTTTATTTACTTTTTTTTTTCTCATGTATTTCTATAATAATGTATAAACTTATATGTTTGTATATGTATGTGTGTATGTTTTCATATGTAAATTTATTAAATATTTTTCCATGTACCATATACCTATGTTGGTACATTTCCTGATTTTTACTTATTATTGTATCTTTTAGCTTTTCTTATGTTATCTTTAATTTTAACTAAATTTACATACTTATGTTTCACTGCTGCACTTGAATGTAGTTTCTAATATATGTAAAAGCCCGTAGGGCGTGTAAATTAATAAATAAATAAATACATAAATAAATAATGAGCGTTTCACATAGAATTAACCATGTGTCCGGCCCATTTTTGTGAAATTTCATGCTTTGTGAAGGGTTTCTTAAAAGTGTCATAATTATGAAAATACTAAATTAAATCAATTGTTACTTCTCATATTTGTTTGAAACAATTTGATAAGTCATTTTTGTAAAATAATTTTGCCGACATTGGCCTTTATGGAGAGCTACATTGCAATGTTCGCACATATATCTACAGGGTCTCACTCCTTTTTTTGTGCTTTGTATCCTAGAGATGTGTAAACACGTGATTTTAAAAACCACGCGTTGTGTCCTGGTCCCGTGTTTTCACATAGTTTACCAGCAGCAAAAAAATACTAATAAAAGTCACTAGATGTCAATAAAATGCACCTTTTTAAATAGTTGGTAAACCATGTGAAAACACAGGTCCGTGACACACTCGTGGTTATATAATCACGTGTAAACACGGCTCCGGGCGTTAATCGTCGGTAAAAATTCGATGAAATTCAGTAGATCGATAGATTTTTTTGCACTTGTACACTAATGATTGAGAAAAATCACATTAAATTTTTGTGTTCTCACCGGGAATCAAACTCGGAACCTACCGTGCGTGAGTCATGCTTCTCAACCACCACGTCACGACGAAGGCCGCCGGGGTATTTAATATATTATATCAGTAAATTTTATGTGGTTTATGGTTGCATTATTTTGAGTGACTGATAAATATTTTTATTTTTTTAAAAGATTAAATGCGCATTACTCGATGTTACGTCTTCTCGGTACTTTTTTACGGCGTCGAAACGTGGACACTCACCCAAAACACTTCGAAAAAGATCGAAGCCTTTGAAATGTGGTGCTACAGGAGGATATTAAAAATCTCCTGGGTGGATAGAGTCCGAAACGATGATGTTCTCCGACGGATGGAAAAAGATAAAGAGGTACTGAAGACTATAAAGAAAAGAAAACTTGAGTACTTTGGGCATGTGATGAGAGGCGAAAAATATAAAATTTTACAAGTCATTCTACAGGGAAAGATTGAAGGGAGACGCAGTGCAGGTAGAAGGCGCATCTCTCGGCTTAAAAACTTGCGTGACTGGTTCCATTGCAGCACTCAATCCTTGTTCAGAGCAGCTGCCAATAAAGTAAGAATCGCAATGATGATTTCCAACCTCCATCGGGGAGAGGAACCATAAGAAGAAGAAGAAAGATTAAAATTTATGTTCTTATCATTAACATAAATATTTCAATTTTGAGGGCCATAAATAACTCATTATTGGAAAATGGGAACCAAGTTTTTGTAGAGCGTTAAGTCTAGGTTTTCCTTTATCCCAAGGAGATACAAAATATCAGATGCAGCATAACTTTTTTGATTGTTTGTTAATTCAATTTCCCCAATGGGTAAAATTTCACAGTGTACGACATGCTAATTAATCAACTAAGGCCCAAAGGGCCGAATTCCCTAGCACGTAACATTCGGCGACAACCGACTGTTGCCGACTAGTAATGTTTTGAATATGTCTAAATCCTTGCAGACAGGCTGGATTCCCACATTCGCTTCTCAAAATTGTTTTTCTCTCTCTGTTGCAACAAATTTAAAGACAAAAATGTTTTTTAATTTGTCATTTTTAAGGCTTTGATATTTGACAGTCGTGCCACATATTATGGTGTAACTGATACTTGGTCGGTAAATCCATTCATTGTAGATATTAAGCATCTGAAAATCAGAAGGATGATTGTTAAAATATACTGGATAAGAGGACATGCTGTATCGTAGGAAATGAGAGAGCGGATGAACGAGCAAGAGCCGCAACTTGTAAAAGAACGGGACCTTTCTTCTCAGATTTTCCCCTTAGCTTTGCTAAACGCTGTATAAAACAAAATACGCAGCAGCGTTGGGAGGATCATTACCCCGCTTTGTCTCCAGGTAAAATCACCAAACCTAACGCTGGCTGCTGCAGCGAACTTCCGTCGTCATCACCAAAGTACTTTCGAAACGACCCAAATCTTTACCGGACACGGAGCTATGAGAAGTTACATACGAGTATACAGGTTTAAATTAAGGAATAATGACTATTGTCCATGTAATCATATTTCTTAGCAGAGTATCGAACATCTGTTATTTCGGTGCCCATTTTTCAGTTTACAACGCCATAATCTTGAAGCAGAATGCAAGAAAGATGGACTATCCTTAACAGATATCCACACTGTCGTTGAAAGTAGATGCTAACTCTGAATTGCTTGATAAGTTAGAACGATCGCAGAATATTTGTATTCGTTATATCTTTAATCTTCGCAAATTTGACCACATAACCGAGTATCGCACGCAACTACACTGGCTCAGTATCAGGCATAGAAGAAACATTCACATTCTATCACTTGACAATATTTTAAATAATCCCACTTCGCCTGTTTATCTGAGAGAGCTCATCCAACCTCTTTCACAACACGGACTATCTCTTCGTTCTAGTAACGAGAGAATCCTTTTAATACCCTGTCATCGCTCTAATTTTTTTGCCTCCTCTTTCACAGTAGTAGCCGCTCGATTGTGAAATAATCTACCCACTAATGTTAGAGACGCCCCTTTTTTATTTACATTTAAATCAAGATTGAAATGTCACTATCTAAATATTTAAATTGTTCCTTTATCCTTTTTCTTTCCTTCCCATCCCCTTTCCTCTCTTCATAGTATGGTGTTATTTTTTTTTTATATTTATGTTTATTTTTGTTAATCTTTGCTTTTAATTTTTGTATAAAATTGTAAGATTCAATATGTCCATGTATTTATAATTTTCTCAAACTGAACGGTTTGGGTAGGTAGGAAGAAATTGCCTTAAGGCAATATGCCCGCCCTTATATGTATATTTATTGTATATGTAGATAAAGTGTCAAATAAATAAATAAATAAATAAAGTAGTTATCACACCTGTTCTTGCAAAAATCGTAATTGGACTTAAAATTGGACTCATCAAAAAACCAAAATCAGTGATCGAACATTCCATTTCCAAGATAAACAATAACAATGTTTTCCGAGTACCTTAGCCTTGTACATGACGCGTAAGGCTACTACTAAGTACATGGGTCCAAATATATTAAAAAATAATAAAAAAACATATTACGCTACCGTATATTACACCACCTAACACCAGCTCACAAACATGAATCTTTACAGCATTGTTTATTCCACGTAACTCACCAAATGGTGGCAAATTCCTCACAAAACACATGTGGCTTATAAATTATATTGTACTACTGTTTCTCCGCAAGTATTTCACTATACTCTCCCAGCAAACAGTTCCCACTCTATCTTCCATCACGCTGCGGTACAAAGACTTATTCCGTACAAGAGACAGGACCACACATTACTTAATGTTATATCTGCTTAGGCAGGAGAAATAATTTATCCTTAAAGCGCCCACGGAGCTTTTACGCCTTAACTTGAGCAAATTTATTTTAAAAGACAGTAATTCTACTGTGAAATATTTTCTTGGTATAACTATCTAGAAAAAAAATTCCTCGAGGTAATATACTAGAATTTTTTAATATTTTTTTAAATGATTGAAAAAATATGTGTAAAATTGGAAAACGAACTGCCTCTTAAAGCACGAGCATCTTGCCCATTAGAAAGCTAGACACATTGAACGTAAAGAAATTTTCTAGCATTGAATGTAAAAAACGACTTATTGAATATGTGAAAAAATTATTTAAAAATTTTGAATCACCTAATAAACTATGGTCAATATTTACATGTATAACTATGAAGAAGCTGCAGTACATCACAAAATCGATACCTTACAATCTAGAAGAATCATCAATGATACCGTCTTCCTTTACAAAATATGCAATAACAACTTAGATTGCCCTCAACTGCTTAAAAAAATTAAAATTCGTATCCCCCAACGTACAACTCGGCTGCAACAATTGTTTCATTTTGGTATTTCAAGTACGAATAAAGAATGCATCTTTTCCCAGAATTTTAAATAATTATAACACGTTTTTTACTGAAATCGATATATATTTCCTCACTTTAGACAAATTTAAAGAAAATGCTAGAACCCTAATTGAAAATAATAATTTTAATTTCATCTAACTGTACCTATCTAATATTTCATTATTTTTGTACTCTTTAGTATTGTAATTAATTCATTTGTTTGAAAGAAAAAAGAAGGGAGGGCTGTACTCCGCTGTAATCCGCCGGCGAAAGGATTTTTTAAGTTCGAGTACGCGAAAAACTTTTTCTTATATTTTTTAATTATTTCATTATTATTGTAAATTATTTTTTTTGCGTGTGGAATGATGCGAAGTGGCTTTTTAAAGGTGCAAAAAAAAGACTTGATTTACTTATATTTTATTTTGTTAATGTATTTAAGATTTTTATTTTATTTTTATGTTTACATTATGGTGTGTTACTAAAATATTTAAAGAGAAAAATCCCCGCAAGAAAATGCTCACGTACAAAAAATTTCAATAAAAAATTAAATTGTAAAAATTTCACCTGAGATATAAATCAACGATCGACAAAGCAAGTCATTATTTTTAATTGGATTTAATACATTATATTCTGCAAGACGAACATTATTGCACATAACGACAAAACCAATATTCTGCAGTACATTTACATCGTTCCTATCATGGAGACTTGAAAAACAAAGGAACGTGGCCTATGAAGAGACCACAGGGCGTGGTAATGCCTAGTCAACCCGAACAGTCAGCTCAACGCAGTCACTCAGTTTCAGCATGTAGTTCAAGTGTAGCTAATTCAACTCCTCATCACCGTAACACTCGCGCGATATAATTAAATTAATTATTTAATCACGACAGCTTTCCAGTGTTCTCGCATGGTCGTTACTATGTCCGCTATTTATTTGAATAAATATTTAACCTGTATTTAATTGTGAATAAATAGTAAACTCTACATTCCAACCTGTTTCTTCCATCTACGCTTCGACTGGTGTAGGTACTCCTCAACTCACACCCTCAAACCCCTACATTTATAATATAACCAGATGAGTTGCTGACACTGCAAATATATATCTAAGAAAATAAATCAAGCTGCTACTGTCCATCATAGCGCACCCCGAAATCATTAAATATCTCGGGATTGAAATAGATGAGAACTTAAGATGGGACTCATATCAATAACACGGCAAACAAACAAACGCAAAAAGCTTTCACAAATTTTTTCAAGACCATTAGAAACATCACAATATAAAATTATATTAAAAAAATATACAATGCAGTTTGTCAGTCTCATTAAGAATATGGACTGATAGGGTGGGGTCACGCTGCAGCTACACATCTAAAACAAATTATTAAAGTACAAAAAGGCATCATAGAAGTTATTCTCAAGGTACAAATCAGAACCCCGTCTATAAATATTTTCGAAGCCTTTGATGTGCTTGAGATATGCCTGATATACGCTAAAATTATTCTGTTAGACAGATCTGGAAATGGACATCGCCATTCCCCTGCTCGGGAACATGAATATATAAGGGCAAGGTATATTATCTTTGTCAGTACTTCTTCCTTTAATACAACACTTGAACAAAGGTCTGATGATAATTTTTCTGCCTTCGTTTCCCTTTAAAATTAAGTTATATGATAACAAATAATATTTCAAAACAGAAATTAATCTCGCTGAAGAAACTTATGATAAAAGAACTGAAAAAAACAATTGTATGACACGCGAAGTATGCTTTAAAAAAAAATGTACATTATACAGTCCCCCTTAAAACAGTTTTCCCTAGCGAGGAAGATTCTTAAACTAATTTTGTTCACAAAAATATTTTACGTAGTATACAAGTGTGTTCAGAAAATAACGCGATGTTTTTAATTTCGTGGGTTTGAAGAGTACAATTGTCATTTTATCATGTTGGTATACATGCTTCTGAAGTATGCTAAAATTTTCAGCAGTATTAATTGTTTATTTTGTCTTTGGCAGCCGCTAAGGATAGACGTATTTTTAGGAGCTCGGCAAGTTTAGTTTGTTAAAGAAAATGGATCAAAGAATTTGTATCAAATTTTTAGTAAAAAATAAAATAAAGTATAATAAAGTGTGTGAAATGTTAACAAAGGCCTATGGTGAGTCTTTTATGAGTAAAACGAGAGTTTACGAGTAGTAAAAGCGTTTCCAAGGTGGCCGTGAAGACGTTGAAGATAACGAACGGCCCGGACGCCCCAGCACATCAACAACCGAAGAAAACGTGGAAAAAGTTAATGAAATGGTTATGAACGAGCGCCGAATCACAATCAGAGAAGTTGTTGATGATGTTGACATATCGATTGGCTCATGCCATGATTTTTTTAATGTTTTAGGTATGAAACGAGTGGCAGCCAAATTTGTTCCAAGATGTTTGAATTTTGAACAAAAACAGCGACAAATAGAAGCTGCTTAGGTGTCACTAAATGAAGTCAATGACGATGCAGAATTACTGAAACGAGTTATAACAGGTGACGAAACTTGGGTTTACGGAGATGACGTCGAAACTAAGGCTCAATCGTCCCAGACGAAAATCACCGGGTACGTCGAACACGTCTAACCGCTAGCTGCTTCCACAGACAAAATGAACAATGAATATAGCTGAAAATTTTAGCAAGTATACTTCAGGGGCATTTATACCAATATAATAAAACAAATGACAATCGGACTCTCCAAACCCGCGAAATTAAAAAAATAACGTTATTTTCCGAACACTTCTCGCAATAATAAAAAAAATACAGTCTATTACGTAAAAAAGATAAATATACATGTTACTAAATGTTTTTCAATATTTGTACATAAGCACTTACCGACTTTTCTATGTCTACTGGTTTCGAGACGTACCCGTCTCTTCACCAACATGCAAACCAACATGAAAAACCCACTATACACCTTCCTGACGAAGAGACGGGTACGTCTCGAAACCGGTAGACATAGAAAAGTCGGTTAGTGGTTATATACAAATATTAACATTTAGTAAAATGTTTGACCACAAAGTTAATGCTTTAAATATTAATAATAAATATACATGTCTTTTATAAAACAATTCATTTTATTATTTAATATACGAGTAGTACGTAACGTAGAAAAATAATAAATAGTTATATTTATTATTTATGTATGTTGCCTTTAATTTTTTTAAATTAATTTTGTAAATTTAGTTAGAGCATATGGTCTCTTTAAAGATCCTTTAATAATTATATTAATTTGGATATAACATATATATATATTGTTTGTAACTATCTAAATTTCAATTTTATTATTTTTTAAAGTATTTAATGTTATCTATTTTTGGATTGCTATTTTGAATACTGTTATTTTATCACGTGTAATTATTATTTTGACTTTGTAAGGAACAAAGTAATAAGAGAACAGACGCAGCAAATTCCGGTAACAACTGTCATCAAGCGGAGGCGATAAGGTTGGCGGGGCCATTTACTGAGGATGCCTCCTGAGAGCCTTAACCACATTTGCTTACTCGCAGGGCAACAGCTTCTTGACTTCCTGGACATCTGCTGCTGGTTGTCAGTTGGCAGTTTGTGTCAGATATGCGGAACGCAAATCTGACTTGAGAAGTTGCCTAACGAGTCTTTGTGGACACCATATGCTCCAACTAGGGAGCGGACATGGAATAATGATAAATCATTTTCTTTTGTTAATTATTATCGCGTAAAATGGGCAAAGTCTTAAAAATCATTAGAAATTCATGAATTTGTAAACAAATGTACTAATATGCATATATAATTTTACGTTTTACTGATTTTAACTTTGTATGACCTATATATTAAGGAAAAACATATTTATTTTACACATAAAATATATCTATGTAGGCAACTGTCATACAATCCCTTGTACATTTGTAAAACAAGGGTGTAATTTGCAGCAGCGTGACATTTAAGTAATTCTTAATTACTGAGAGGGGTGTGTTTCAAGTGGTTTCAACCCCCGAAAGTGCCTTCCTAGCGTATCATAGTATGTGCACGTGATATTAACGTAGATATGTTAAAAGTACTTAGGTATCATTATAATGAATATTTTAGTCTAGTAAGCAAGTAGTGCAATACTATGCTTTCAGGGGCGTGTGGTGAGGATTTTGATTAGAGAAGCAGTCACTTGGTACGAGGTAAAATATATACCTACCATAAACACAGTAATTCGAGTTTGATGCTTTGAAATGAACTTAAAAGCTGTTTTATGCCATAATTTCAGCACGGAACAATTATATTTCACGGTTAAATGTTATAATACCACAGAGTCAACTGATATAAGTATTAAATTTCTTATAAAACAGTCATAATATTAAAAAAAAAAAAAAAACATGGATTGGTTTGTTATAACTGCTTCCACAGAGCTTCTTAAGATTTCAATTTTTTCCACGCGTGGACTAGTGAATACACTACTGAACGACCACCTTATAGGAATCAACCGACTTAAGCGGTTCTTTATTCCAAAATTAGACGGTGCGCAGTGAATTTTACTTTAGGTATAAGAAAGCGTTGGTACCATCGAACATATAGACGGACCACGCATGATGCTTTCCGTACATTTTTATACTATATCTTATGTTATAAGTGTTGCGAAACAGAAATACTTCAGAAACATGCCAATACGACAATTTTATAGGCAAATTGAGGCATTTTTGGACTGCAAGAATCAGGTGGTTCCTCGTTCTTTTAATTCTGGTATGAAACCTACGGATCCTGTGGCGTTGTGCTGTGACTAATTCGTTTCGTTAATTCATTCGTATCGTATGAGAGGGAACGAGAGCGAAATATGGTTTTAAGGGCCTTAGAATAAGATGGATATATGGTGAACGAACGAACTTACGAAACAAAATTGTGACAGAATAAGCCTGCTACTTTTCAGGAGCAGATAATCGAGAGAAGGAACCTTAATTCCTTGGGGTGAAATTATGGATCGTAGCGCAGAAAAAAATTTAGGGGCAAAAAATAAAGTATGTTATGTTATATCCAACAACTACGGGGAACAGGAAATCAAAATGACATAAACAGACTACAAAGACAGCAAAATATCTAACAATTATCTAGCAGCAACTAAAGAACTCTTTAAACAAACTAAACAATTAAATATAACTGAACTCTTTAAACTAGAATACTTAAAATTTATTCATAAATTAGAAACTGATGTAATTTTATACGAAGAATTAAAACTGTAGTAAACATGAACACAATACGAGAATATCAGAAAAATATCATATACAACCTTTTAAAACGAGAAAAGGACAATCGAGACTAATAAACCATGGACTGAAATTATACAATAAACTACCAAACAAAACTACACAAAAGACTCAGACAACCTTTACAAAAGATGTTGGAAATATTATTTTTAACAGTATAATGTGAATTTTAAAAGTAAAAATATTTATAAAGTTACATTTGAAGCATTTAAGTTTGTAAGTGAAAATTCTTGATGGAAGTTCATTGTAATTTATTATGTAAATAAAACACGAGTGATACTTTAATCCACAAATTTGGAATATCCAAATTTGTGGATTAAAGTACCAGTCTCGAAGATGTCGCGAAAGCGATGAAACCGGTCACTGGATATTCCAAATTTGTGGATTAAAGTATCACTCGTGTTTTATTTATATAATAAATTCCATTTAAAGCACTAACTTTGTGGTTATTCATTATAATAAAATAAATAAAACAACTTTGTTTTTAACCACTAATTTTTATTTTTCACCGACCGGTTTCAAAGCAAACAAGCTTCTTTGTCAAGGTTTACGTAACTAATGAATTGATTCCTTTTTATTTTATTTCTGTCAAGTTCACTAAATACTACTCGTGGACCCAATAAATCAAGTGGTTTTTTTCTCTCTTTTTTTCCCTCATACACGGGTGGTAATCTGATATCATTATTTTCGGAGTAAGACAGGAGAGGACTAAAAGAAATATTGTTTATTTGGTTATTAATTATTGTTTTCTTATTATGAATCGCTTTTTTAATTTCTAAGTTTACTTGATTTATTGGGTCCGCGTGTAGTATTTAGTGAACATGATAGAAATAAAATAAAAATGAATCAATTCATCAATATTTTGAGTTTGTCCAAATTTTTGTAGACAAGGACTGGATTCAACTCCCTGGGGAGCTGTTAACTTAACATATTACAACAGAGATGAAGAACATTTTAAAGAAGGTAATATAGAAGTCAAGGCATCTACAGGGTCTATGACCTGTCATTGGCTGGTTTAATTGGCCACTTTACACACTGTGTAACATTCACCATTATGCCCATATTTGAAAATCTATATTACTTCAATTCTTTCATCTGTTGATGTTTGTGAAGTTAAAGAGCTGAAACCTTTGTTAAAAGCTGAAACCTTCTTTAAAATGTTCTTCATCTCTGTTGTAATATGTTAATGTTAACAGCACCCCGGGGAGTTGAATCCAGTCTTTGTCTACAAAAATTCGGACAAACTCAAAATATTTTTGATTAATCCACCTGGTCCATGAAGAAGTATAGAAATTGAAAAAATAAAAATTTCAGGCGTTGCCCAGTATGTAGGTGAAATAATTCAATTAGATGAATCTCACCCGCATAAATAAAGGTTTCAGCTCTTTAACTTCACAAACATCAACAGATGAAAGAATTGAAGTAATATAGATGTTCAAATATGGGCAGAATGGTGAATGTTACTCAGTGTGTAAAGTGGCCACTTAAACCAGCCGATGACAGGTCATAAGCCCTGTAGATGCCTTGACTTCTATATTACTTTCTTTAAAATGTTCTTCATCTCTGTTGTAATATGTTAAGGAATCAATTCATTAGTTACGTAAACCTTGACAAAGAAGCTTGTTTGCTTTGAAACCGGTCGGTGAAAAATAAAAATTAGTGGTTAAAAACAAAGTTGTTTTATTTATTTTATTGTAAAAATATTTTGTTAAATGTATGTAACCCGTAAGGGTTTATCAATGGAAAAATTAAATAAAAAAACATATTTTTTATGATACTCTCTCACTCGCACACACACATACATATATACCCTCCCTTTCTCTCTATCTCTCTCTCTCTCTCTCACACACACATACACACACACACACCCTGTTTGTCATACCTAGTAAAACATTTAGACTCTAATTGGAATACAACTAAAATTACGTTTCATACCTTTAATATTCCCTCTTACTATTGTTTTTATATATTTGCTGTGTTGTATTCAGTTGGCTTTATAAAATAAAAAAGGAAAAAATCAGTCTGCACAGTATCGGGGAGGCATTTGCGAGGGAGTGGCAGAAAAACAATGTTCAAATACCCATTCATTAACGTTTTCGTGCACCGCACATCCTCTTAATGCATCTGGCGTGCGAAATGTTAAAAGCGCTAAATCGCTGGCAAAAATGCCTGTGTTTATATAAAATGATATTAATTCCTGTTTAATAAAAATCGCGGTGATATTATAATTAAATGAAACACTTCCAAAATGATAAAATACGCGTTATAAAGCAATAAGTGTCGCTAAGCAGGGGGCTTCGTGGTGGAATCATGAAGGGGAGTAACAAATGAAGGCACTTAGAACGGCTCTACAGACAATTAAAACAAATCTTGCTCAACAGAACAATTAGAGAGGACTTAGCTAATTTGTTGTATTTAGAACTGTGATTATATTTCATTACGCGATGAAATTTCCGCACACATCCTTGAAAATATCAAACCCGACAATAAAAATATTAAAAATCCAATTAACAGCTTGTTCCATGGCGCCGTTTTGTGAAAAATAGCCTCAAGTGTACATAACAACAATTATGTTTTACTTGTACGTTTTTTAAATATTTTATTTATACATTTGGACCCCTGTATTTAGTAGCTATACGTGTCATACAAGGCCAAGGTACTCGGAAAAAATCTCTTTTGTTTGTCTTGGAAATAGGATGTTCGATCACTGATTTTGGTTTATTACCTTTATGAGTCCAATCACCATTGTTGCTAAGTTCAAGAACAATGGCGCGTGATAACTACTTTTAACTACAGTGTGGATATCTGTTAAGGATATTCCATCTTTTCTGCATTCTGCTTTAAGATAATGGCGTTGTAAACTGAAAAATGGGCACTGAAATAACAGATGTTCGATACTCTGTGAAGAAATATCATCGCATGGACAATAGTCATCATTCCTTAATTTAAACCTATATAGGTAACTTCTCATAACTTCGTGTCCGGTAAAATTTTGAGTCGTTTCGAAAGTCCTTTGCTGATGATGATGGAAGTTTGCTTACTTGTACGTAGTTGATGACTTGGTTCACCCGGATGAATCTCACCCACATGATAAATGTTTCGGCACTTTTTTTCACAAAAATCAACAGGGACAGAATGGAGAATGTTGCATAATGTGTAAAGTGGCAACATAAACCAGCCAATGACAGGTCGTAAAGGCTGTAAATGCCTAGTTTTCCGTCTTACAAATTTAAATCTAAATAATTTCCTAGGGAGAAAATCCAGCATGTCTACAAATATTTGGGCAAACTCAAAATAATGCTTTAAATTATTTGTCAATTTGTTATAGCATAATGAAGGCGAATGTTGTAATGGTCATAGTCTGCTTGTCATCACAGATAATATCATAATCACAAGACCAATCTTTGGAATTTTTCTATGCCGAATACGTGTCTACGAATGCGGCTTATCTAAGCTTCTTTTCGTGGCAAAATGTAAGCGGAACGACAGCACGCGCGAGGAACTGGAGCTACCTTTGGTTTGAGTGACTTATATTACTTTTATTTATGCAGATCCAGTGTATCTAGACTTTACATTAATCTTTGGTTGAAATTAACAGAGCCCCCTTTGTATTTTTGTGCTTTTTAAATATTACATAGTAAAAAAAATTACCATAGTCTGTTCATTATTACAAGAGTTTCCAAATAAATAAACCAGCCACGTGATACCAGACGGTGAATAGCCTATTTCACACATTTCATCTTAATCTAAACGGCACGGTAAACTTGTAGTGGATTGACATTTGTTAGATTTATTAGTACCCATTGAAATTTGATAATATTTATATTTTTCGTTTTTTTTTGTAAAACTCCATAGTTTATGACTTAAATGAAAATATTAATAAAAACGCCTCGGTAAATACATATATATTTTAAAGATTTAAATATTAAGAATTTACTCAGGTTAATTTATTTAAACTTTGGTGACCATTTTCAACGATTTATAAATAACTCACAATTAGAAAATGGAAATCAAGTTCGGGTAGAGTAGGGTTCGAACCTCGAAACTCTGATCCGTGAGTCCGCAACACTAGCCATGGGGCCACAACCCGATTAAAAAATATAGTAAAACTTAAAATAAGAGATTTTTATTATAATTTTATCAAAATCATTATATAAATTTAGCGAGTACTCAAAGGCAAAAATCCTGTTAAAGGAAATCAACTGGAGATTAATCGATTTCATGGTGTACTGGTTATTGCGTTTGCCAGGCATTAAATAAGTAAATAATTGTAAAACAATAAATATCGATCTACCGTATTGTATTTTATCATACCGTGTAGATTTTTGCCGTTGCGTGAAATGGGCCAATTATGCGATATCACGCAGTGGGCTCGTGGTTTGCACGTGCACAGCGGTCCAATCTCCGTGAATGTACGGTACGTAGAAGTTACTCCAATTTAATTCGGGACTTAAATAATATTCACTTCTTTTTTTTTAAAAGCACTTTTTAAGAACAACAAAGAAACCAGGTATGTATAACACATTTACAACTAAATATAACACAGCAATATATAATCTAAAATCATTTTCTTGCACAGAAATTATAATAATTTTACATTACAAAAATACATCGGACCAAAATAATTATTTTGAAAATCGAGAATGTTATTCTGGGCACTAAAAGGCCTTATGAATAATTTTTGTCGGTTTTATGTAATCACTTTACATACTAACAATTATGCTTATGTTTTAACTACAGATCTACAATTTCAAACTTTATAAAACCATCTCCAGTCTGGGTCTGGAATTTCAATTTCAATATTTCAGATTTACATTTGATTCGAGAAAGACGTGTTGGGACCCCAGAAGTGAGAAACAATCCTTAAGGGTGGCCCTTTTACGCTTCACCCGACACGGCGTAATCCTGGCAGAGAACAAATAAGGTCCTGCCAGCCTCCCCCGCATTACTAACCCCCTAGTAAAGGGATGTTCACACTTAGCAAACAATTCAAGAACACTCTGACCACACTTGCTACGTTTTGACCATCCAAATCCGACGAAAATACAAAAGTAAGGATTTGATTTTTTAAGCGGTCTCTAGCAACATTTATTTGTTCGTTATGATAAATGTATATACGGCCTATGCCAATAACAACGGTGAAGAAAGATATGTATGTATAAGAAACTGAATAAAAAGAACATAAAATTATGTAGCAAAGACAAACACGGGATATAAATTAATGATACACAATATATTTACGAACACGAACACGATCACTCGTATAATATAAGACTTTAAAACTCATTCCAATTCATCTTTATCCCAAACTGTGTTAATGGCAAAGAGATCTACAAAAAACCGGAAAATCGATGCCAAAGAACTCCAAATTTTGTGACAAATTGACTAATCTAGACATTCTGTACATTGGGGCATTGAAGCAAACATTTTTCTTAAAAGATCGGATAAATATTGGAAGTTAAAAAAAAAATACGCTATTAGGAATAATGCTGTTGCTATTTATTTATTCATTCAAAATTACACTCATTTAAATATAAGTGAAACTATTAAGACTTTTTAGGCTATGCCCGTGTCAAGCCATAATTTTTGAGAATAAAAAATACATAGACAAATAAATTAGATTCAAATTTAATGACACTTGATGCAATCGGCGGCCTCCGTGGTGTAGTGGTCAAGACGCTTGATTCACGCACGGAAGGTTCCGGGTTCGATTCCCGGTGAGAACACAAAAAATTAAAATGTTATTTTTCTCAAGCCTGGGTGCTCTGTGATGTAATTCACCACTGTAATTAGGCCTCCTGGCCTGATGTGGTGCAAACAAAAATGTAAAAAAAAAAAAAAAATATGATAAAAATCCAGAAAAAAAAATTATAAGTAGGAAATAATAAAATTAAAAGAAAACAATTTAAAATGATAATAAGACATAAATATTAAAATGTAAATTATAAATTATACAAATTTAGATTCATACATAATCAAATATACAAAATAACAGTATCATTGAAATAAAAAAAATAAAAGTATAATACTAAAATAAAGGAGTATTAAAAAAATAAATAATAGTATCATTGAAATAAATAGAAAAAGAATATGTATATAATAGCATAATTGAAATGATACGGTTTTTATAAACTCACTATACACTGTAGTAAGAAATAGGAGTAATAATTAATATGTCAAATAAGATTGAGTGCTAAATTAAATTATACAAAAATACATAATGATAAAAACATAAAAATTCATAATCAAAAATACATAAAAATATATAAAAAGCAAATAAAAGTAAAAGTATGGAAGGAAAGCAGATTTGTCAATTTTCGCTAATTACTAATCTCGAACTTTAAAAAAAATTGACAACCTTGTCCCTTTATATTTGCTCATTTACTGAGATTTTATATTTTTACCGCATTATCTCTTTAACTTTGTTGTGATAAAATCAGGCGAGAGTATAAATCTGAGTCAAGTATAATTGATAAGATTAAGAGAGGGTCTCTGAGATGGTCACGTAGAACGAATGGACGACGAAAGAATGGCAAAACAAGTATATATGGCAAAAATGAACGGCGACGTGAACGAGACGACCAAAGAAGACGTGGCATGATCAGATCAACAAAAATCTTAAGTCTGGTCACGTCAAAAGCAGACAGAACCGAAGGGCATGTATGAATGTGGAAGAAGCTAGGAATGTATGCCAGGATAGACGTGTGTGGCGGTCCATTCTCTCTGCCTACCCCTACGGAGAAATGGCGTGATGGTAGTAGTACTTTGTTATCCTTAATTATTTATATTTTCGAAAATGAGTTTTTTTTCATAGCGGCCGTTTTGTATAAAAACTAACTTCCCACCGAGATAATATTGTTTTTTCTTTTTTATTCATAACTGATATAATTTTTTGATTTTAATTTTTTATTAAATACGTAATTTTTTTATTTTTTTATTGACTTTTTATTTATTTATTATACAAATACATATGTATATATTACAAAAAAACGTATCCGTAATGCACCATAATAACTCTATAAGGCCAAGGGCTTATAACCAGGGTCGTCATATATCAACGAATAAAATAAAATTACTTTCTAATGAATATTATTATTATTTTCTATTGAAAACATTTTATTTAAATAAATAAATTTGCGAATCTTCATTTCGTTCCGGTCCGGGTCACACGTGAGCTTGTAATTCCTTATCAATTTTGTTCGGTCCAATTGTTTTGTAGGTTTGGCGGGTAATCTCAGTTAATGACAGTTGAACCCCCGTTCCGCCCCGTCTCGGTCCGCAGGGCTTATGTCGGAAAATAGAGTTAACCGCCCGCCGGAGTTTGACAGTTAGTTAAACCGGGCTAATTTGGTGATTGCTCTAACTGTAATCTCCAGAGAGCGAAGGGCCTTACTTGGATTATTATTGCTGAGCAGTTAAGGGCTCAACTGACGAGGAGCCATTTTAAGCAGATTATCCCAGTTAGGATTAAAAATAGATTTTGTCCATATTTTACAAATGTTTATATTATACTAGTGAAAAAAATGATACAAAAAGTTGCACAATATTCGAACGAAGACATATTTAAATTTATTTCACAGAGAGGGAAAAAGTTTTCGAGAAGGGAATATGGAAGTCTAGGCATTTACATGGCTTATGACCTGTCATTGGCTGGTTTAATAGGCCACTTTACACACTGTGTAACATTCACCATTCTGCCATGTTTGAACATCCACATTTCCTCAACCATCTGTTGACCTTTGTGAAGTAAAAGAGCCGAAACCCTTATCACGTGGGTGAGATTCATCCGGCTGAACCAAATCACCTACTAGGCAACGCCTGGAAACAATTTTCCAATTTTTATACTTCTTCTTTTACCAGGTAGTAATTCAACAATGTTTGATTATGTCCAAATGCTTGCAGACTGGCTGGATTTCCTCCCTAGGGAGTTGTTCGTATTTATCCAGCCAGTCTGCAAGCATTTGGACATAATCAAAAATTGTTGAAGACATATTTACTTAATGAAGAGAAAACAAAGAAAACTCTTAATAGAGAAGCCGGACCATTGATAGATACCAGTAGGTCTTCCGTTTCGCTTGTAGAAATCTTCTTCTTCTTCTTAGTGGTGTGGGTCAGTGCTATGCAAGCTCCTGATGTCACTGCGACCTGTGAAGATTTATTGTCTCGCCCCCCAAGCCCAGGGGAATGCTTCAAAAACTATGAGTGATACAAACCAATCATGTAACATCTTAGTAAATGGACAAAATCATTGAAAATATTGATAGTTATAATATACCTGGGACACGAAATAAACCTCGGGAAAAATAATCAAGAGGTAGAAGGAGAGGTTTAGCATGGGCTGCCTTTGGTAAGCTCTCATATATCCTAAAATCTCCGAAGTATTCACATTACTTAAAGAAGAAACTTTTTGATGCTTGTGTTCTACCTGTACTGACATATGGCTGTAAAACTTTAGTGTTTACGAAAAAAAAATCCACAAATTATCAGTGACACAGAGAGCCATGGAAAGGAGAATGCTGGGTATTTCGTTGAGAGACAGAAAAACCAATACATGGATTAGAGCGAGAACAAAGGTCACCGCTGCCAACCAGAAATGGAGCTGGGCTGGTCATATAGCCAGAATCACAGACTCTAGATAGACAGAACGGGTAGAAGAAGTGTCGGCAGGCCTCAGACGAGGTGGTCTGATGACATAAGACGAGTTGCAGGAAGCGGTTGGCTCAGGATAGGGAAATATGGAGACTAAAGGGGAAGGCCTATGTTCACCATTGGACATGAGATATCTGATGATGATGATGCTGATGAGGCACTCCAAGGTTAAGTTAGAATTGATTTCGTGAGTCCACAATACTACCGCGTGACCACAACCCGATGCAAATGTGTATGTATTCAAATGTAATTTGAAATGAATAAATTGACCTGCCGTCGAAAATTGCGAATGTCAAAATCCTCAAAATCGTTTTTCTCAGTTTGACGCATTAAGACTTGTGGCACTCTGAACGGGCAGAATAAGAAATGTCATTTATGTTTAAATTCGCATAAAATTTATATTTGAAGCACTAACTTTGTGGTTGTTCATTATAATTTTATACCAACTTTACTTCTAAACACTGTTCTATCTTTTATTGCTATATATTGTATTTTTTAAATTGAATGTTGTTTATATACTCATGTTTTATATAACTTCTATATATGTAAAAGCCTTATGGGTGTGAAAATTAAAAAAATATAAAAATAAAACAAAATAATAAAATAATCAAAAAGCTACTTTATTTTTAACCACTTTTTTTCTACAGACCGGCTTAAAAGCTTCCCAAGCTTTTTTTATCAAAGTATAATTTTATTTCTATGATAATATCGAATAAACCTGAATTCGCAAACCATCTGACAGAAAATAATCAAAATTTTAATAAACGCACGGGATTAAAAGTTCTTCGCGTTAAAAAGAAATTATTAAAATAGGTCAACTTGGAAATTTTAGAAATTAAAAAGCAATTCATAATATTAAAAAAAAAAATACCTAACGAAATAAATAATATTTTTTTTAGCCCACTCCTGTCTATTTTTGAAAATTGTATCCATCTCATCAATAAATGAAATATTTAGTAATCACAGTAATAATAAAATAGGATTGAATTCATTAATATATTATACCGTGATAACAAAGCTTGTATAGCTTTGAAACCGACAGGAAAAAAAAAGTGGTTTAAAACAAAGTTGTTGTTTTATGTCTCAAATAATGTGCAATAAACTAATGTATGTAAATAAATATATAAATAACTAATGTTAATAAATATTGGTATATAAGCACTTACCGACTTTTTTCGTCTACCGATTTCAAGACGTACCGTGGAGGTGAAGGTAGAGGTGTATTTTAGTATTTGCATGTTGGCGTAGTGAGTGTCCTGAAAAAGAGACGGGTACGTCTCGAAATCGGTAAACTAAAAAAGTCGGTAAGTGGTTATTTACTAATATTCAATAACATTAGTTAAAACGTTTGACCACAAAATTAATGCTTTAAACATAAATAATAAATAAATATTTATTTATTTTATCAAAATTGGTATGTTTATCATAATTCACTGATGATATTTTTGGAATACGTTTAAAACAAACAGATAAATTGTTTTCCCTCGTTTCTGATCTTTGCAAACTGATTTATTTAAACGATTACAATTAACGAAATATCTGTTTGAGTTTCGAAACTTTTAAACAAATTAAATCCATTTGAATGAACCGAACAAGCGAGTTATGGGAAACTGCGCCATTGGCCGGACTGGCGAAGGGCGGGAGCTGTGTAGGGGTGGGGGGTTACAGCTGTCATACGCTGAATTATTATTATTTCTCTATTCGGAAGATTGAGAAACGATGGCTGTAGGGATGGGAGCATCTCAATTAATGACGTCGATTTATTGAACATCGATTAATCTCAATTATTGAGAGAGCAATCAAACTAAAATATTAAAATAAGTACCCTAAATATTTTAAATCAAAATAAAGCACATTTGAAATAAGAAAGGATTTTCATTTATTTCATCAGAATAAGATTATTACGCCAATTCGTGATAAAATTATATAATAGACTAGCGGACCCGACAGACGTTGTCCTGCCCGAACGTTGGGTTGTCTGCTATTAGCTGCTTCAGCAAACATTAAAAAAAAAAAAAAAAAAATTATAAACTATAACTTTTGAAATTACTTTTTATTACTTATATTGTTGTGGGGACCAGAGAGTTGTTGTCTATGGCCACAGTGCCCAATGGACCTATATAAGGGCGCGTAACACGTCACTCGCCCTTCTCTGTCTTCAGCAGTATTCAAATTCACCGGTATTCAAATTTATTGTTTTATATTGAAGATTCTTCTCACCGTTTCTTTGAATCCTACAAAACATGTATGTGTATATTTATGTTTTTCCTTTTTGAAAATGTTTTTTATTTTTTTTATATCTGAGCATGTTTTTCACCCTTAAGTTTAATTTTGACCTTTTATTTACTTTTGGAAAAAAAATTCCTTCATTTTTAATATTATTTTTATTTGTTAATACTAGCCACAAACTTTTAAATAACTTCTTTTACTTAAATTTTAATTTTTAAACAACTTCCATTTACGTTTTTTTTCCTTCTCTTTTTTGTACTGTCCTTAACCTTACATATAATTATTATATAATATGGAAACTTCACTGGTCCATTAGAATTAAGTCTAACCGTGTCAAATATAAAACTATGTAACCGTACTGTATGTTTCCTGAATAAAAGAAAAAAAAAATACATAGTGACATTTGACATTTAATATTTTTCCATTTTACAAAGTGGGTCTGATGGTAAATTTACATCATTAAGAGACCCACTCAAACAAACACAAAATATTTCATCGAAATCGGTCCAGCCGTTTAAGAAGAGTTCAGTGACATACACACGTACAGAATAATTACGTACGTAAAGATATGAAAAAAATATACTCTGCACATTTCTCATCTCATTTAGAATATGGACTAATAAGGTGGGGGGTACCCGCTACAGCTACACATCTTAAACGAAATATTTGAGTACAAAAAGGCATCATAAAAGTTATTCTCGAGGTACCAATAAGAACCGCATCTACAGAAAGCTTTAAAGCTTTTGATGTGTCTGAGATATGCCTAATATACGATAAAAATTGGATTCTGCTAGACAGATTTGGAGATGGACATCGTCAGCCCTCTGCTCAGGAACATGAATATGTAACAAGGGCAAGAAATAACATCCTCAATACAAAAAAGTAATTCCTCAGTCATTCTCACATTGTGTTTACTGCTAGTCGTGTCACCATTTTATCTGTAACATTTTTTGTTTGTTAGTTTACACACTTTCTATCATAACTATTCTTAGGAATTTTCCTATATGGGTATTGGAGCAAAAATGGATAATTATTCAGTAAGCTGCTTGTTGTATGCTGACGATGCAGTTCTGTTAGCAAGCAGCAAGGCTGATTTGCAGCAAATAGTCTCTAGAATGTATGATGTATGCCTGGAGAGCGAATTGGCGATGAACGAAAGTAAGTCAAAAGTGATGGTATTTGAAAGGGATAGTGAGGTTACTGACTGCATAATAAATGTAAACAACGAATGTCTCGAGCAAGTAGAAGAATTTGTGTATCTGGGAAGCATGTTTTCAAGAGATGGAAGAGTAGAAAAAGATTTTGAAAGAAGAGTGAATGCGGGCAACAAAATGAAACGGAGCACTAAGCACAGTAATTTCTAATAAAAATATGTCAATCGAAGCTAAACTGGCAGTGCACAACGGAGTTTTAGTCCCAACACTTATGTATTGAAGTGAAACATAGAACTGGCAGAGGAAGGATGAAAGCCGAGTGAACGCGGTTGAAACGCGATCTCTTAGACGAATGTGTGGGAAATCAATGTATGACAGGGTTACGAATGATGAAATCAGGCGAGAGTGTAAATCTGAGACAAGTATAATTGATAAGATTAAGAAAGGGTCTCTGAGATAGTTTGGTCACGTAGAACGAATGGACGACGAGAGAATGGTAAAACAAGTATATAAGGCGAAAATGAACGGCAACGTTAGACGAGGACGACTAAGGAAGACGTGGCATGATCAGATAAACCAAAATCTTAAGTCTGGTCATGTCAAAAGCAGACAGAACCGAAGGGCATTTATGACAAGATGTATGAATGTGGAAGAGGCTAGGATTGTATGCCAGGATAGACGGGTGTGGCGGTCCATTCTCTCTGCCTACCCCTACGGGGAAATAGCGTGATGGTAGTAGTAGTAGTAGTTGTAGGAATTTTCCACTTCAGTTTCCGCTTTAGAGGCTGATAATAATGATCTATCGATTTTCGACGATTCTTTGCACCCCTATTTGCAAATTTCTAATTCAAAACTCCGCTGGGGCGGGGGGTGGGGGCGCCTGACGTTAAATAACATTCTCCCGCCATAATTGTGAGGGAAATCATTTCACAGCAGTTTGTATTGAAGCGGGAAAGATATAGAATCGGAAAATTATTATGATTTACAAGTTATATTATTACTGCTGCTTTATTACCTACGCATTTTCTATACGGAATGGCTGTATAAGACTTTCAGCTTTAACATTTTGTGTGAAAAAACCCCCTCGAGTCACTGTGTGGTAACCTGAGGTTAGGAAATGATCGCCCGATAATCACTGTCTATTTTCATCTTATTGAAATTAAACGTGTCTCTTGCTTAGTGAACTAATGCAGTCCATTTGATTAAAGTGGAACATCAGTTTGACAAATAGATTTACCCATTTGATGTTCAATTGAAAAGATAACTCTATTCTTAGTACTAAATTCAGACTCCTTTCTTCCCTTCTTACTTTAGCTATTGTTCCTTAAAGATTAAACATTTTTTATCAAAACTAGTGAATTTTAGTGTTAGGTTCTAATAGCATGGGTCCTATCAGCACATCCATTTTATTTTTTTGTGCAATTACTATGGTGAAGGTGTACACCTAAATATTAATTTGTATTTTAATTTATTCATGTAACTCATTATGCATTTTAAAATTTGATTTGAACAATTTGAACAACTACTGTTACTGCTTCTATCACGCCGTTTCCCCGTAGAGAGGATGGACAGCCACAAACGTCTATCCTGGCATACATTCCTAGTATGCGCGGTCTATCCATAGTTTAAATGGAACCAATGCTACCCTGAAAAATTGACTTAACGATCAGTGTCTAATATTAATATATATATGTAGGGTCTATAATCCATAATCGATGACACACACGTATTAAATTAGTTCACCTGAAGTAGACTAATGACCGACGATGCCATAATTTTATATCGAATCCAATACATTCGTATAATGCAACTCTTATAGTATTGCACGTTAAACCGGGAGCATTGTTCTGCAGCACATTCACATCGACTCTACCATAAAGAAATGAACTACAAAGGAACGTCGTTTATAAAGAGACCATAGGACGCCGCCAACGTCAGTCAGCCGTTCAGTTAGTCAGCTCAACAAGATCAGTGCAGTTCGCTCAGCTCCAGCATATAGTTTAAGTTCAGTCTATTCAACCCAACATCGCCGCTACGCTCGCGCTATACACCTAAGTGCTGTATCTTATTCGACATGTAATAAATACGCATTTAACAGCTACTTCGTGTATTCTCTGTCAATCTCCAACTGGGGTAGGAGCTCTAACCAACTCACAACAACCCAATCCTACATATATATTAACTTATCTTTATGGTAATTATGGCAAATATATTTTATAAGTTTGTCAATTGTAGCTATCTGAGATTGATTCGATGTTCATTCATCAACTCCTCAAAAATACGACAAACCCACACACAACCTTTCGCCTGCGCAATCATGCGCAAACTGAAGTAAAACTCACTGCGCTCCGTCTAGTTCACTCAGTACTGAATAGTCTAGTTCACTTGTGTGGACTTGTCCCCGCATGCGCAATTTGAGATCTTTAGAAGATTTGTAGGAGAAGTTCTTAAAAACCAATCAAATACTATTTTCTCATACATTGTGACTGATTGATAAATAATTGAGCACTTTTATTGGTGAAACGATAGTTTTCAAATATATTTATTTAAACACTTTATATACATATCATCATCATTCCCATTCCGCACCTAATGGTGCATAGGGCACTGCACTAGTAACCAATCGCAGTGTATCTCGATCATTTTTGTTACATGAAGGTAAGATGATCAGTCTTACGCTTCAGATACCAGTCCATGGACTATGAAATATTCTGGTGTGAAAACACTACACTTTAAATAAATATTCCATTTTAACCATGTCGGGAATCGAACCCGACACCTCTCGCACGGTAGGCAAACGCGCTGACCATTACACCATGAGGCTGACCTTATTATTGATTTACTTATACATATTCAGTTTACATACATATGCATACGGGTAGGCATATTCCCTAAAGGGGAGTTCTTTCTACCTACCCAAACCGTTCAATTTGAGAAAATCATCGTTGTTATCTAACTTCTAATTTTATTAATTTGCTTTTTATTTCGTTTTTAAAAATATAACTTAAACTCTAAACTTCATTGTCAAATAATTTTTTTAAAAATAAAAATGTAAATAGGGGCTAGATTTCTTATTGTCCATGCGCTCTGTAGCTGCAAGACGTGCTCGGATATTTATTGATTGTACAGCGTCCTTGAGGTGATTTTCACAAAAATGGCGGTATATAAATTATCCAAACATTATAATTATCATTATTATTTTTTTATATATATTTGGACCCCTGTATTTAGTAGCCTTACGTGTCACGAACAAGGCTAAGGTACTCGGAAAAAATAGTTTTTGTTTGTCTTGGAAATGGGATGTTCGATCACTGATTTTGGTTTATTTACTTTATGAGTCCAATCACCATTGTTGCAAAGTCCAAGAACAATGGCGCGTGATAACTACTTTTAACTACAGTGTGGATATCTGTTAAGGATATTCCATCTTTCCTGCATTCTGCTTCAAGATTACGGCGTAGCAAACTGAAAAATGGGCACTGAAATAACAGATGTTTGATACTCTGTGAAGAAATATCATCGCATGGACAATAGTCATCATTCCTAAATTTAAAACTATATATATATAACTTCTCATAGCTCTGTGTCCGGTAAAAAATTAGGTCGTTTCGAAAGTACTTTGGTGATGATGACGGAAGTTTGCTGCATCAGCCAGCGTTGGGAAAAACATTTTAGTGATTTCACCTGTAGAAGAAGCGCGGTAATGATCCTCCCAACGCTGCTGCGTATTTTGTTTTATTTTAACATTATTTTTATTATTAAGATTTCGACAATAAGTCTCGCTGCAGCATTTAATACATACCGTAGTACCAAGTACCAAGTGACTGCCTTCCTAATCAAAAACCTCACTGCACGCCCCTGATTTCAAGCGTTTGCCATACTCAAACATATTGTCATACGTGCCCTATTATTGAGTCAGTTTTTGACGCGATCAGACTAAAAATTTTGGTTGATCCGGTCAACCAAAGACGATTTATTGCGGTCTATCTCTTTCGTGTAACTGGTTAGTTTGGAAAACGTTTAAACATACGCGGGACGCCGCGCCGTTAGATGCTGTAATATCTACAAGTATGCGTCTCAGTGGGCGGTAAGTAATAAAATCAGGAAGTATGCTAGTGGTTGATGTGTTTATAAGTGGCGGCTCTGATTAACTGTGGAGGATTGGATAGTGGTACAGTGCCCTTAGAGTGTGTATAAGTATTGAGCACCGTCCTGACGTCACGGCCGCCGTAAATCTAGCAGCTAACCAGGTACCAACTGCATGCCGCACAGATTGCCAAACTACAAAGCGGGGAAGTTATTAGCGTATTGTTAACACAAAGTGCCAGGCCCTCCAACACACCTAACTAACACGTTTACAAACGGAAATTGAAATTAGGCTTTCCACAATCGGCGCTGGTACTAGCCGTGTAACGCAACACTTGACACAAAACGCAAATTCAAATCACTTATTGCGATAACGATTTTATCAGTATTGCTCATTTCTCATTGTTCTATTCGAACGTATATAATTTATTTATTTATTTAATCATCAACGGCTCAAAAAACCTTTTACAAATAAATGTTTTATCAAAATAATCACTGCTGTGATCAATTTCGTATGTAATAAATCCATAACAATATGAAATACTATATAATAGAAAAATTTAAACTAAACAATTTAGTGGACATAAAATACAAAAAACAACAATGAAATAAATAAGAAATAAAAATAACAGTTAAGATGATTAAATATTTTCGTCTAAATATAAATATAACAACGTAAAATAGGTGCGAAGGTTTTCACGGTCACTGTTATCAATATGATTCTTTTTTGGGTAATACCACGTGTGTTCGATTTGTTCTGACGTTTTGGCTACCATTGCAGGAGCCATCTTCAAGGTAAACTCTGTGTTTTGTAGAAAAAAGTATGTGTTTATGTACTAGTAATTACTATGTACTAGTAATAATAATTATGTGATTGTAATTACTAGTACATAAAAACACACACTTTTTTCTATAAAAAATACAGTTTACCCAGAAGATGGCTTCTGCAATGGTAACCGAAACGTCAGAACAAATCCAACACACACGGTATCACTCAAAAAAGAAACATATTGATAACAATATAAAGCTGATAGTTAATTGTCATAAAAATAAAGTGGTTAGTATTTAACTAGGTAATAATAAAAACGCCGGCAGCGTAGTGTAACGGTCAGCGCGTTTGCCTACAGTGCAAGACGTCTTGGGTTCGATTCCCGAAATGGTTGATATGAAATATTTATTTCAAAAATGTGTTTTCATACTAGAAAATTTCATAGTCTCTAGATTGGTACCTGAAGCGTACGACTAAACATTTTACCTTCATGTAGATGTATTTTTTTTATCAAGAAACGCTGCAATTGGTGTACCAATGGAGTGCCCTATGCACCATTTGATGCGAAAAGGGAATGGTGATGAATAATTAAAACAATAATTTATAAAAAATTAGCTGAACCCGGAAATGCTTTTCTATTACTACATACTCGTTATATATATTTTTTTTTCTGAAAATCAATTGAAAAGAAAAAAAATAAGTAGAAATTATGTGGAATTAAAGGAAAGAATCTGATTGGGATCCATAAAAATTAATGTTGTTTGTAAACATTAAGAAACAAACTTTTTTCATGCACAAAAAGTCAAAATTCTTCAATTTTTTATGCATTCTCGTCGAATGCAGCCCTGGTGACAACGAATAAAACTTTTTTTAAAAACGGATTGAAGACTTTAAAATCTATAAATATGCCAATGTCTAAGTTCATCGTTTTGCTGAAAACCACAAGTAAATCGTCCAGTAGTTATTTAGTCTATCGAGGACACACACACGAATATTATCTTTTATATATAATATAAAGATATGTACATATGTGTTTTTGTAATACATACACAAAAAATTTACTTATGAATGTAAAACTATACAAGAATGTAAATGTACATACGTATTTTGCAAGAAAAGCGATTTGCTTATGGACGTTGATAAATTGAAAGTGATGGTTTTTGCAAGGAATGAAAATATAACTTAATGTGAGATCAGTATGAACGGAGATATTCTGAATCAGGTAGAAGAATTTGTGTATCTTGGAAGTATGTTTACGAGGGATGGAAAGGAGGGTGAGGGCTGGGAACAGAGTGAACGGTGCACTGAAATCTATTTTGGCAAATAAATGTAGCTAAACTAGCAGTTCACAATGGAGTTCTCGCGCTAACTCTACATAAGAATGTATGGGAGCGAAGTATGGAATTGGAAAAATGATGATGTAGGTAAGTAGGTTAAATGCTTTTGAAATGCGATCTCTCAGGTGAAAGTGCGGTAAAACGATGTATGATAGGTGCCCAAATGTCAAGATCCGTGAACTGTGTAAGGCTAAGACATGAATTATCGACAGAACCAAGAAAGTTTGGACATGTGGAACGAATGGACAGCGAAAGAACGGCTTAAAAGATCTACGATGCGAATGTTAATGGATATAGAAACCGAGAAAGACCGAACAAGACATGGCACGATCGAGTCCATCAAATACTTGAATATGGACATGTCAAGAGTAGGAATAATCGACGTGCATGCATGGAAGATGTATGAATGTAGAGGAAGCGCGGTCTGTATGAAAAGATAGATTGATATGGCGTTCTATCCTCCCTGCCTACCCTTACGGGGAAACGGCGGAAAGACATGTTATATATTGTCCAATTGAAGAGCTTAACTATAAATGTTTAATGAAGCAGTTAAAATTAATATGTATTAGTGATAGAAGGGACATTTCAGATTTAGTGCTGCTTTTCAAGTTATTAAATAATGTTCTTGACAGTCCCGAACTTTTAAATTGTGTTAATTTTCATCTGAGACAGCGTGGGACGAGACAAAATACTTATTTTGCTGCTGATTTGCATAGTTCAAACTATGCCAAATACTCACCTATTCCACGGTTCTACATGTTAGCAAACAAACATGGAAACTTTGACTTATTTAATTCATCTTCATATCAATTAAACTCATTACTTTTTAATCACTTCTTTCCTAAAATATAAAAATGTACTAAGTGTTATATGGGAAAGGAGGGTGAGTGCCGGGAACAGGGTGAACGGTGCACTAAAATCTACTTTGGCAAACAAATGTTTATCGCAGGAGGCTAAACTAGCAGTTCACAACGGAGTTCTAGTTCCAACTCTAATGTATGGGAGCGAAGTATGGAATTGGAAAAATAATGATGAAAGTAGGTTGAATGCTGTCGAAATGCGATCCCTCAGGCGAATGTGTGGTAAAACGATGTATGATAGGTGCACAAATGTCGAGATCCGTGAAGTGTGTAAGGCTGAGACATGCATTATTGACAGAATTAAGAAAGGTGTGCTGCGTTGGTTTGGACATGTAGAGCGAATGGACAGCGAAAGAACGGCTAAAAGGATCTACGATGCAAATGTTGATGGATGCAGAAAACGAGGAAGACCGAGAAAGACATAGCACGATCAAGTCCATCAAATACTTGAAGATGGACATGTCAAAAGTAGGAATAATCGGCGTGCGTGCATAAGAAGATGTATGAATGTAGAGGAAGCGAGGTCTGTATGCCAAGATAGAGTGTTATGGCGTTCTATCCTCTCTGCCTACCCCTACGGAGAAACGGCGTGATGGTTTGTTGTTGTTGTTGTTGTGTTATATTTGTTTTACTGTTTATGCTATGATACATCGCCTCTGTTACTTCAATACTTTTTTATTTGAGCCGTTTATTTATCGTTTATTTGCTGCATACCTATGTTATAATTTCTTATTTAATTTTTCTTCATTATTTCCTTATTTTCTGCTGTTTTTTTTAATGTATCTATATTTTTTTATATCGTGTTCAGGTGTTTTGTTTTATTATTATTATTGTTTTTTTATAATATTTTATGCTTCGTCAAAGGCGTAAGTCGTCGAAATAAATAAATAAAATTAATAAATAAAATAAATAAATGAATGTTGTTTTAAAATTTCTATAATTAAATAAATTCAAAACAGTATTCCAATAATAAGTTAAGTTTGAGGAGCACTGAAAGCAGAGTAAACTTCTGGGTCCCAGTTTTACCCATAATTAAGAGAAACAAGCTCCAGTACCAAAAGAAGAAATATCTCTACCTGGGGAGGTGAATCCGTCCACGGAATTCTCACCCTTGTGGACCCATTGCCGCCTACTATTTAAATTCACTTTATAATACTAAAAATTTGAAAGTGCCTTATACAAAATGATTTAAGTCAAATATTTAGCCAACTAGAAATGAAAACGAGTGTTTTAAATGTTTAAACAAAGTCGGGGAGCGCAACGAGGCCTCTTAGCCAATCACATGAGGAGATGAAATGAAAAACAAACCCTTATTACGAATATATAATATAAGTTTTCATTTATCCGTACAGTTTTTGCACACTTTAACGACACAGGCATTTTTCTTTTCATTTATTTTTGTTCCTAATTAAATGTAAAGGTCACGTCCAAAACCCGGCTGCTGGTTTAATAATGACCAAATACGCACCGGTCATGAGTTGAGTGTCATAATTTTAGAACGCTCAGAGGAAAAGTGGTCTGACTTTTATTCATCAACACGTATTCCCGTATTTTCTCCATGAAATATGGCAGAGTAGTGATTTTTGCACGATTTTAATTTGAGTACGACGAGGCCTCTTAACCAATAAAATAAACGAAAATCGATTGCTAAACCAGCAGGAAAGCCAAAAGTGAAAGCGTACCACGCATTTTTTATTAGTAACTTATGTGTAAATATAATAATAATTATAGTTTATTAACAAAAATAACAATGACTTTATCTACTAAATAAACATACACACTTAGATAATAGATTTCTCTGGATCATGTCTCGTCTGCTTAACTAATTACAACCTGTTTTAAGGCAGACATTTTTATGCAAAAATAAACAATAAGATTACTACCTACTAGTTAATTTACTGTACAGTTATACAATATTAATTTATACCATTTATTATTTAAGAATGTATTTTGAGTCAATTTTACGATTTTTCTCGACCAAATTTTTTTTACAAATTTATTAAATTGAATCCGGGTCATGGTTTTGCAATGTTTGAGTAACATATTATTTTTATTATTAACTTTTTAAAATCATTCTTATGTTCTTGAAATTCCATTTGTCGATGCGTTTTGAAGCTGCAAGTTTTTTTGTGATGTAAGCTATCATATTATTTTTATCATATTATGTAAATGTTATCAACTATCAAATATCTAAATTTAGTAAATGGGGTCTAGAATTTCAACCGTCCATGCGCTCAGTAGCTGCAAGACTTGTTGTTATCTAAATTCTAATTTTATAAACATGCTTTTTATTTCGTTTTTAAAATATTACTTAAACTCTTAAGTTCGTTGTCAATTAAAAAATTGAAAATAAAAATGTAAATAGGGGCTAGATTTCTTATTATCCATGCGCTCTGTAGCTGCAAGACGTTATGTTATTTAGCTCATATATATCATAATTGTAATATATCATAATTGGAGACGAAGAACTAGAATCCCAACCGTCCATGCGCTCTGTAGCTGCAAGACACGTCTTGTACGACGTGTCACGTGTACAATAAATAAATATCCCAACACGTTGGGATATTTATTTATTGTACAGCGCCCTTGAGGTGATTTTCACAAAAATGACGCTATATAAATTATCCAAACATTATTATTATTATATTGAATATTTTGGGGCCCAGAAACCTGAAATTTCTTTGCCGAATTCAGAGTTTGCGGTAGACCCCATGACCCATCCTCTAGTTTGACTTCTGGTAGTGTGGGAGTGTTCCTTTTGGGATTTGGTAGAATAATTTGCTTTCACAAACATTATTTTTCTAAAAATATATAATTGCCTTATATATAACATCTCAAAAAACTTCAGGCTTGCGTACTTGAAGGGCTTTTTTAAAATTATTATAATTTTTGATTTTTGAGCGGATGAGCGGATTCGAGAGGTTTTAATATTGATTTATCAGTGCCTCCCCATCCTATTATGCCATAAGTTATAATTGAGCTACACAAGTTAATACATCATTAAGTAAAATTTTATATAAAGAATAAATGTTTACCACTTATACCCTACTCCTAAGTCGTTAACAGTGAAATTTGAAATCAACTTACGTCTTTCTACATCGGACAAGAACCTCGCTGATTACCTCGATGGATACAGATTTAAAATGTTGCCAACACTCTCTTTAGCCTGGTGATCCCACGACACTTCCATGAATCTGGGATGAGGTTATATTTCTTTGGGCCTATATAGTATTTTTATTTTGTATTTATTTATACTTTTACAATGCTTGTATTTTTTTTTTAAACAGAATAATGTTCCCTCACTGTCCCGTGCCGAGAGAAACGTTTAAAAATAAGTAAAACATGCCTTAAATTAGTTAAAAACGTAATTAATCAAATTATCATTAACAAAATAAGCAATATAAACTAAAATAATCATAAAAAAACATAACCAATTTATATAGACCTGTAGACCAAATTTCATAAACAGTACACAAATTTTTACCTATTTGGCTTGATCCACTCATCGATCCGTGCGCAACCCACCCCCACTATCCATTTTTTAATAGCTATTTTGTATTGTGAGTACTTATAAATTGTTCTTATGGATAATGGAAGTAGATTGTACACTCTAACCGAGTAGTAGGCCAATCCTCCTTGACTGAAAGTTGTATTAACTTTTTATTGTTTTTGCAGCATCAGGGTGAATATCTAGTAACTATAGTATTTGTGGAAGGAGTTATGGAAGGTAGAGAATAATGTTTGTGTGCGTACAGTAACGGAGCTTTTACATAAAGTTGTTTTACAGATGTTACATTAAGGTTTACGAATGTACCGAGGTAGCTAGTTCTGATTGGGACTCTTAAGATAATTTTTATTGAAGCTTTTTGTGCAATTATTATTTGTTTGATCAATGTGTCATTTTTAGCCGAAAAGTATTAACTTTTCCTCAGAATTAAAGTGGCTTGTTTATTTATGATGGAAATCATAATCTGTAACGAAAAAAAAATTCTACTTATGAATACAAGGAGTAAACATAACTTCATGTTTTCAACAGAGTATACATACTTTTCGCTTAATAGACATGTATGCATACGCCACTGCAATTTTTGTTTTTACTTATCGTATTATCAGCGCTATAATTTTTTAAAGTTTTGTATTTCTGAAATAACTCCGGATGTGACGTCAGAGGTTGTTCTCTGTTAGTTCTTCCCATTGGTTCGTTTACGGTAAGCCAACCGGATATCCTTCCCATCTCTCGCATCATTAGTTGGTTCATATGAACCAGTGACGTCAATCAAAGTAGTGCATTTTCGTCAAAATATTTTTTACTATTTTTTCGTACATTTTCAAGAAACTATTATGCACAAGTTAATGTAGGGTCAAAGCACCAATGAATGACCATTTAAGGTTCAGCTTGTAGTGAAATCCACATTGAAGGTATAAATTTCATTATTTAAGCGTACAAAATAAAATAAAACAATAAAAAACATATTAATTTTTCTAACAACTTTAACGTTTTTGTTGAAATACGAGTATTAAAAAAAATTGCAGAATCACCAGTGAATGACCGCGACTAACCCTGTAAAAATAATACTCAGATTTAGTTACATCATGACATTATAAAACACCCTAACACATTAGAATATCCTCCGTGGTGTAGTGGTCAAGACGCTTGATTCACGCACGGAAGGTTCCGGGTTCGATTCCCGGTGAGAACACAAAAATTAAAATGTGATTTTTCTCAAGCCTGGGTGCTCTGTGATGTAATTCACCACTGTAATTAGGCCTCCTGGCCTGTTGTAAGGCAAAAAAAATGGATATATTCAAAGAATTGCCTAAGAAATAGCATAAAATAAAACACTTATTACACCTTTCCTTATAAAAACACTATCAATCTCAGAATAATAACGGAAAGACGCATTACTACCTTTTGACAACTCACAGTTCAAAACTGATAGATTTGTTTCTTACCAAAAGATCTGTCCGCCTAATGCTTTTGTCACAGTTTCTAGTGTTAAAAGTTTTTTGACTGAACACATGTAGCAAATTCTTATTTATTAACCAATGGTCATTTACTGGGGGGTGGTCATTTACTGGTGCTTTGATATTGAGTTTTACAACTGACATTTCTTTGTGGAACTGCATTTTAATTATAATAATAAAAATACGTTTATGGTTTTATTCCCCTTTTATTTATACATTTTTGCCAGTGACCGGGTTTCGTCGTGACCGACATTGTCAGACTGGTCACCAGTAATACTATTTATTTATTTATTTATTTACATACATAAGTTTATTGTGCATAATTTAAGACAATAAGTCCCAACTCCATGGGACCAAAAGTCCTGTGTTGAGTTGGGAAGAGTAATTATATGACACAGACACACGAGTATATCACCACAAATATAGGATAAGAAACATAAAAAAATATTTAAACAATTATTTATGGCACATCAATATGGTAAACAGAAAACTCAAGCATTTGGAAAATCATCAAGGAGTTTCCTTCTCAAATCCCTCCCACTAAGGAAAATCCAGTCCTTAACTACTTTTTAAAAAATAATTATTGTCCTTGACAGCTTAATACGCTCTTCCAAAATATCGAACACTCTTGGTGCGATAAATGAGAGATGTCTTTGAGCGAAATTCGTACGGGTTTTGGGTACGACATAATTCATGCTCTGGGAAAACCTCGTACTTTATAAAACTATATACGTATTTTGATTATTTTAACTACAATTCAATGCTCGTATTTTTACCGCGCCCAAGAAAAAGTTTTTTTGTATCCGTTTTCCGTGGGGCTTAAGTTCCTCATTGTTTTTTTCGAAGTTTTTTGCAAATATGTCGGTGCCTTACCTATATAGAATGTTTTTTTGTTGTTGAATTTCTTGTAAATATACGTTTTCGTATAATTTTATATATAATAAACAAATATTCAACATAAATCTGCGCATGTTCGCAGATTTGGGCGTATTTTTTCCTTCTGTAAAAAGCTTAAGTGGTAATTTCTGAAGTGAAGTTCTACCCCTAAAAGTATTCGGTAAGGTTTGTGGTTGACGGGTGATTCGACACTTTTGGTAATAACAAAACAGTTGGGAACTCGGCTTCAGCTGCTTGAAACTAAGTTAATTTCCTGTTTAAGTAAACCTATTAAACATTTCTTTAAGTTTCCAAAGACCTAAGGAGAAATAACTTTCGGGTTTTTGTCGAAGTATCGCGCAATTAATTTTTAAAGTGACGTAAAACTGAAATGTGAAATTTAATAATTAATATTCGCTGAAGTCATAATAGAAAGGTGAATTGCGAACGAACAAACCGTAACGCTGTTTCCCCGTGGAGGCAGGCAGAGAGATAAAACGCCACATCAATCAGTCGTAGTGTGACGTCTTTGATGCCAAATTTCTAGTGAAGCTCAGATTTGAAGGATAAGTGTAATATGCGTAAATGTTAAGTAGGTATCTACAGTAAATAACTCAGTACAACTTTAATTTATTTCAACAGAGAGGGAAAACATTTTTGATAAGGGAAAATGGAAGTCTAGGCATTTACAGGGCTTATGATCTGTCATTGGCTGGTTTAAGTGGCCACTTTACACACTGTGTAACATTTACCATTCTGCCTATGTTTGAACATCCACATTTTCTCAACTCTGTTTTCAGCGTTTCCGTTTCAGCTCTTTTACTTAACAAAAGTCAACAGATGGAAGAGTTGAGGAAATGTTGATGTTCAAACATGGGCAGAGTGGTGAATGTTACACAGTGTGTAAAGTGGCCACTTAAACCGGCCAGTGACAGGTCATAAGCCCTGTAAATGCCTAGACTTCCATATTCCCTTCTCAAAAATGTTTTCCCTCTCTGTTGAAATAAATTGAATATGAATAACTCCCTAGGGAGGAAATCCAGCCAGTCTGCAAGCATTTGGACATACTCAAACATTGTTGAACTCAGTACAGACCATGTTTGTGGGGCATCTTTGAGCATTTCCATTTCGGTTGGTAGTTTTTTATCTTCATCATGTGTTGATATAATGCGAATTAAAATACATATTAGGTACTGGTGAATAGCAATGATTTCTTAATGAGGCTCAGCCTCACTTGCTTCATATGCTCCTTCGTCCCCGCTCTGTCGTTACACGTAGATCACGCGTCCCCTACATTCATATTATGCCTTCTCATGCACGCACGCCGATCATTCCGACTTTTGACGTGTCTGTATTCAAGTATTTATTGAATTTGCAATATTCGCGTAGTAAATCCTTCTAGCTTTCCTTTCGTCGTCAATTTGCTCCACATGTCGAAACCAACCCAGCACTCTTTCGTGATGTAAACAAAATATTTTTTCAAACGTTGAAGACAATAAAATAATAACACGCCCTGGGCGTTATCTAGAGTAATATGTATTTTTGAGAACGGAATATGGAAGTTTAGGCATTTACAGAACTTACGACCTCATATTGACTGGTTTGAGTGGTTATTTTGCACATTATTTAACAGTAATCTAAAAGCACTCATTAACTTCAAGGTACCTGGACAAATGACTCGTCAAGAACCTCCGTTTAGTCGCAACAACTCGCGAACCGTGTACTCGTATAATTTTATTCTGAATCGACTCCATGTACTCGGCAATAACTATTCCGACGTTGCTATTATGTTTCACAAAAAGTATAGTTTTTATAAATCAACTCTTATTTAATAATTTCAAAGATGGTGAACGGTAATTTGCATTTTTTAGATTATCCTGCTTTCTATGTTTACTTTTGTATGGGTACTTTTGTGTACCATATTAACGTGTATACCTTTTTTTAAATTACTTTAATTGTTATATGTAATTATTACCATTTTTTTTTGAGACAAAGGAATTTTATTGTATTTAATGTATTTTTATTTTGTTCCTCTTGAAGAAAAAAATTTAAACATGTACTTATGTCGTCCTTTTAAAATTTTATCTGCACACATTGTTTAATTATTTTTTTATATCTAAATATGTTCTTTATACGAAGCTGCCGTGTTATAGAATGGCATTTTTACATGTTCTTTTATTATCATCTGACCAACTATCGTCTTAAAGACAGTGCTAGGATTGAATCACACGTTTTCCGTGTGCAAACAACACACGACAAACTAATGAATTAACGAGCTCATACTAATGAATTAAGCCGCAAAATATTTTTCAGTCTACACTCACTTAGAAGGTTGCAAAAATTCTTACCCATCAATACTAAATGCACCCTTGTACAAGCATTACTACTACCCATTCTAGATTACGCTGATGTTTCCATGACTGATTTCAGCTGTGAGCAACTCGATAAACTTGAACGACTTCAGAATACATGCAAAAGGTACATTTTTGATCTTAGGAAATATGACCACATTTCTGATTATCGTAGGCAACTGAAATGGCTCAAAATTAGACAGCGGAGAGACTATCACTCCCTCTCAGTTCGGTTCAATGTACTTCATAGTCCTAACGCTCCTATATACCTGCGTGAAAAATTTCAACGCTTATCGGTTCATGGTTTACCTCTTCGTTCTCATTCTAAAGGCACTTTCTTAATATCCATACACAATTCCTCTTTCTTCTCTTACTCATATAGTGTCCATGCGGCTCGACTGTGGAATCATCTCCCATCCACCATCAAAGATGTTACTACGTTATCTCTGTTTAAATCACGTCTGAAGAAACATCTCAGTTCTCTTCCTTCATCTCTCCTCCTTTCCTTTTTCCTCTTTCCTCTTTTTTCCTTTTTCCCATTGAGTAATAGTTTTGATTTAAGGTAATTTATAAACAAATACGTTTATTTCTATTTTTATATACTTTCAGCTTTTAAATCTTTTTTTTTTCCATTGAATATGTTCTGTAACTTGAATTATAAAAATAAAACTTTTATTTTATTGGTTGGTTGGAAGAAATTGCCATTTGGCAATAAGCCCGCCAATGTACAAATAACATTATGTACAAAAAGTTAAATAAATAAATAAACAAGCATCCACATTACTGATGGGAAATTGCTGGCAACTAGGAAAATAGTAAACGACCTCAAGTTCCGACTAGGAAATAAAGTTTGGTAATGTATCCAAATTAAATATGGGATTCTACCAATTGTCTGCATATACAATAAATAAGGACATAAAGTGACCACTAGACAATTTCTTTATATAAGAAGTAGCATCCTCAGTAAGTCCAGTCAATTAGTCAGTAGTCAGTCAAACAGTCAGTATTCAGCATGTTAGATATATACGTCAAAGCGCAACATCGTTTTCTTCTGGCACTTCCAACTGGGTAGAAGCTCCCATGCATCCACAAGCATAAATCCAACAAATCTTTAATTGGTCTAACTTTTTTCAATTGTGTTTATTATCATTATGGATTACAGAATAATAATAAGAATAATTTTAACTTACATTTTGTTAATCAGTATTTACAGGGAAATCTTAAAACACCATTTTCAGTATATTATGTTTTTTCGTACGAGCTGTGAAATTATGCGGAGCTTTAACTTTTATGTTCCGGATAATTACCTTAGACAGCGTCAGCATAGACTGTTTCACATTCCAATATGCAGAACCAACCTGCCAATGGTTATGCCTGTTGCAAGGGCTTTCTCTATGTTGAACAATATCACTTTGAACATCAACATTTTTCACGCCTCTGAGGGAGTTTTTTGTCACAAGATTCTCTTACTTTTTCAACATATGATTCTCTGGATATTATGTACACTTATGTGTTTTTTTTTTATATATACCTAATTTGACCAAATTATTTCCATATGTATGAATTAAGATATTCCATTTTGTAATGTACATATATATGAATAAATAAATAAAATTGAAATTGAATTGAAATTGAAATTTTATTGGCTGGATATTGCCTTTAGCAATAAGTCCGTTAGTACTGGTTCGTTGTGCTTGAATATTTAAAATAATTAAACAGACAGTTTTCATTATTTCATTTAAATTATTTATTCACAATTCTTGATGGAATTCCATTGTAATGATGTAATAACTTATATTTACATATAAGTTATTAATTTAAAAAATACTTGGTACACTTCCACTTATTTATTTTGACCAATTAGCGCTTTCACCCTCTAATGGGCATCTTCAGACAGGTTAAATTAATAACTTATATGTAAATATAAGTTATTACATTAGACAGTTTTCAGTTTCGGGATTCTTCCTGGCTTCCGCTTATGTAATCCTCCGAAAGGTGGGTTATCTGTTGATTTTAATTGCTGTAGCATTTAATTTGCGTAGTTTTGACGGCCGACATTTCACCTTTCAGTTTGACGGGCGGGTGTGACCGATCATCCCTCTACAGCGCCCTTGCGGTGCCAGAGTTCGCAGAACAGGGGAGAGTGGTTTGCCGTGTAGTAATACATAATGGTCGCGGGGATAAGACGAATAGTCCGTTAGCGATTTCATTAGCACAGAACTGGGTCCTTCTAACTTTAACAGATAAACGTACAGTCTCTCCTCGCGTATACCTGTACCAAACACATTTATCTAAAATTCTCTCAAATGCAAGCCTATCTGTAGCTCAACCACAAATAATTTTCGTCGTGCTAATACGCGACGTGATAACAATTTTTCGCCGTGGGTGTTTATAGTATTCAATCACAATGCAACATCCGTGAACACCTAATATTAAATGTCAAAATATTTACGTTTTGCGCCGTATAATCCTGCTGCGCAATCACATATTTGATTTTCACCGGTGTAAATAGGGAAAATATTCCAAAACTGCTATTTTTATTTATTGATTTATTATTTATCATGTTATTTATTGCGTTTAGCTGGCGGTTGGCAAGCCAAATGTCAAGAAAAGCAGTAACCACAGTAATTGTAATTTAATCATCACTTTTTTGTATAAGATTTAAGACTATTTTTCCAACGCTATTGTATTATTTTTTATAGTAAACGCCGATTTTTACCAGTGAGTACGAGGAAAACAAAAAACAAACCGACACACGCGTTGACTTTTGACTGCGATAACTTAAGCATGTTCATTATTGTTCATTGTGATCGCTCAAATACTTAGCATGTTTTTAAGCACATCGATAATTACTTGTGATTGAGCTACAGATGTTGCTACTGTCACAAATAATTGACTGTGACTGACTAAAACAAGGTTTTGGCCAAAACCGAATCTCGGCTTCCGTTCTAGTTTTGGCCGAAATGTAAACTTATTGAAATAGGTTGAAAATAAAAATTTTGCTGTTAGTTGCAACAGAGAGTGTAAACATTTTTGAGAAGGGAATATGGAGGTCTAGGCATCTACAGGGCCTTATAAGTTTAGCATGTGAGTATAATTTGAACTTTCCCTTCATTGATACGTTAATTTGAAACAAATATACATTTAAAATGCGCGTTTTAAAACACACTTTTTTGTCTTATACATAGTTTCTTTAGGAAATCTTATTTCATATATTTTTGACACATGTGCAATAATATTTACACAAATGTCCACCCTCATTACACTCACACAAACACACTCACATGTATTGTACGAGTATTTCGTGTATTTCGATATCTATATATCTGTCATTGGTTTTATTCTCTGTATATTTTATTTGTATATTTTTTTACATGTATTACTGTTCACATCACTAATAAATAAAATTAAAAAAATAGCAATGCAAAAAGCAAGCAACTTACAGCTAAAAAAGACTAACTCGTTCTGATAACGTTAGGTTAGGGTATGTTGAGGTCTCTCTGCACTCTGCATAGGACATAAGGCTTGTAATTTATGACCATCCGGACGATAAGATACATTCCATATTCTTGTTGGCTGTACGAGAAACGAACGTAATGTGTATGGAATTATTAGGTCCATTAATCATGGTGGTAGCAGTAAAGGGTTAAGTTATGTGCACTAATGTGAAGCCACATAAATAATGCCTCGATTCCAAATTAAATTTTCCTTGCAATAAATTAAACCCTCGAAATACCGGTGATATTTTTATGAAGGTGGCCATAAAAAACGAAAAAGGCAGATTAATTCAAAAAAATATTCTTAATTTTTAAATTCATTAATTAATTTTTTTGCGGTATTATGCCGTAGTGCGCAAATCTGATACAAGCTTAATTAATACGTTTAAAAAATGGTCAATGAGATGTTTTGGTCAAGTAGAGTGAATGGATGACGAAATAATAGTAAAACAGATTATATGGCGAAAATGAACGGTAGCATAACGAGGACGACCAAGGAAGACGTGGCATGATCAGATAAACCAAAATGTTAAGTCTGGTCTCATAAGCAGGCAGAACCGAAGGGCATGTATAACAAGTTGTATGAATGTGGAAGAAGCTAGGAATGTATTTATTTATTTGTTTAGATGGTAATTTTACAGATTAATTTAAATTTAACACTATGATTAATAAATAATTAATAATGAAACTAAATATATATATTATTTATTTATTTACGGACATTGTCTATGTATGCAATTTATAGGTTTATTAAATCTTTTAAGAGCAACTTTTGTTTTTAAGCCTCAATGTCCAGAATGTGTAGATTAGTCGACTCGTCACATAACTTGGAACTCTTTGGGATAGATCTTCCGTCTTTTCGTAGATCTCTTCGCCACTAAAACAGTGTGGGATAAAGATGTATTGGCATGGTTTAGCTTGAAGTCTTATATGTTTATCGTGTTTACGAATATTTTGTATACCATGTATGTATGGCCGAATACCGAAAGATATTATGTATGGAGAGCTTTGTAACAAGTTTAGCAAGTACCTACAATCACTACCCTCAGAATGTTTAATTAATTATTTTTTTTATTTGTACATCAACGGTTCAAAGAACCTTTTACAAAAAAATAATGATTTACAGAAATAATCACAGCAGTGCACAATAATCATGTTGTACATAGTACATTTATTTTTTTTATTTTTTTTTTTTAAAAAAGAAATATTTTCGTTCTTATGATTTACCCAAATATTTAATTTTGAGGGCCATTTTCAACGAGTTGTAAATAACTCACTATTAGAAAATGGGAATCAAGTTGTGGTAAAGTGGGATTCGAACCACAGACCTTTGGTCCGTGAGTCCGAGACACTAGCCACAGAACCACAACCTGATTCAAATAAAAAAAAATCATTAAAACTAAACAATTTAGTAAACATATAATACAAAAAGTTAAAAAGAAACAAAACATTTCTAAATAAAGATAGCAATAACCATGAGAAAATCTTACGTACTAAATATAAATACAACACAGTAACGTTGAGAATAACTAGATAATAATAATAAAAAAATGAATGCAACATAAGTACTTTAAAAAAAAAAAGTTTTTTGAGCAATAAAACAAAAATAAAAAAAAGTCAAATTACTAAATAATACCTCTATTTAGTGAAATCATCATCATCAGTTGGTTGGAAGAAGTTGCCATTTGGCAATAAATCCACCAATGTACAATTTAAAATTATTTCTAACATTTTAAATAAATAAATAAAAAATCACATATTCCAGGAAAAAAAGGTAAATTTAATAATATATTTTTAAATAAATCCATTATTTTTCTAAAAAATAACGAGTGAGAATTCGTTTTAATTCATGAACAGAATTTGTATTGAAAATATCGAATATTTGTTCTAATTCATTTCCACACCTGTGTATCCTGGGTATACGTCACACAGTGTGAAAAGTGACCACTTGAACCAGCCAATGATAGGTCGTAAGTCCTCCATGTTTTCCTTCTCAGTCGAAAGATATTTTTTATTGATTTATTTACACATTCCATTTAGTTACAAAAAATAAATCACGCTTTTTATTTACTTGTATGATTAGAAGAAAACACAAGTAAAAAATATATGAATAAAGTAGAGAATAGTATACGGCATCCTTCAGGACACAGGGAGGATCGTCCTCCTCTCGCAGGACGCGGGACTTAAGGATGAGAGATTGATGGATCCCTTGCAAAAAGCAGACGACAAACTCTCTACGGATGATTTATCATCCACTCCCAATATTCTATTTCTACTTCATACTTTAAAACTCTATACCATGCACTCTAAGAAATAGTTTTATAACTTAACTTAACTTTATATTAAATAAATACATATTTACATACATTATACATACATCTAATCTTAATCTTCATTTCAAAATCTTTTAATTAAAAATAAACAATTTATTTATTCATATATTTATTTATTTACATACAATAGTTTATTGCACATTATTTTAGACATAAGTCTCAACTCCATGGGTACTAAAAGTCCTGTGTTGAAATGGGACTAGCATAAGTATACCACCACAAATATAGGATCCAAAACATACATATTTTTTATTTTAATACATAAATATATGGCACAACAATATGGTCAACAGTAAACTCAAACATTCACAAAATCATTAAGGATTTTCCTAATCAAATCCACCCCACTAAGGAAAATCCAGTCCTTAACTTATTAATACGCTCTTTCAAAATATTGAACACTCTCGGTGCGAACAATGAGAGATGTCTCGGAGCAAAAGTTTTGGATATGACATAATTGCTTTTTTTTTAAATATTGAAGAACTAACTTTGTTGAATTATAATAAAATGAATATAAAAATAATATAATAGAACAGAGACGGAGAACATTTTAGAGAAGGGAATTGGTTGGTTTAAGTGGCCGCTTTACACACTTTGTAACATTCACCATTCTGCTTATATTTAAACATCTGTATTCCTTTAATTCTTCCATATGTTGACGTTGTGAAGTTCAAAATCTGAAAACAGTATTATTGCGGGTGCGATTCGTATTACTGATTTTTTAATATTTTTTTTATTGAACTATTTCAGGTATGTAGGTGAAATATTTTAATAAAATGAATCTCACCCGCAAACATAAAGGTTTCAGCTCTTTAACTTTTTGAACGTCACCAGGTGGAAGAATCGAAGAAATATAAATGTTCAAATATAGGCAAAATTGTGAATATTCGTCATAAACCCTGTAGATGCCTAGACTTCAGTAATCCCTTCTCTAAAATGGTTTGCATCTCTGTTGTATTACGTTAATAATAACAGATCCCTAGGGGGTTAAATCCAGCCTTTGTCAGCAAAAATTTGGACAAAATTAAAACATTGTTGATAAATATAAAATATCTTTGTTTTTAACCAATTATTTATATTTTTTTCTACAGACCGGTTTCAAAGTGGCACAAGCTTCTTTATCAAGGTATACTTAACTAATTAATCCTATCAACAGTGATTACTAAATATTATTAGAAATTAAAAAAGCAATTTATAATAAGAAAACAATAATAAATAACCAAATATACAATATTTTTTTTACTAGCCCACTCCTGTCTTGTTTTAAAGATCGTATCCATCTGTCTTTACAATTCCCATCTTTACAAGAGCAACATGACAAAAGACTTATTAGCTCCATATGTTTCGATGTGGTATTTAGTTATCACTGTGAAAATAAAATAGAGTAAGATTCGTTAGTTAATTATACCTCGATAAAGAAGCTTGCGTAGATTTGAAACCGGTCGATAAAAAAAAATTGGGTAAAAACATCAGAGTCATTATGCGTGAACTTATAGAGAAGCCCTATCACCATGTTTCATGGAACGCAAGCGATGTTGGTTTGTTGCTTAGCAACAAATTGGTGGCCACTTTGTTTTATTTGACAACATAAACATAACGGCGTAGAATTTTGTACATTAATTCATTTTCTAATAATATAGCACAAATTTTACCTAACAATATTAGGCCAGCTTTTTTACTAATAATAACATGGGTAAAATATTAACAAATTGTAAAGATAAGGATGATAAATTGAATCATTCGGGAATTTATACATTAAATTGTTTAAATTGCCCAAATTTCTATATTGGAAAAACTTCACGTAAATTTAAAGTTAGATTTAAAGAACATATAAGATGTCTGAGTATTAATAATTTTTCAGAATTCGCAAATCATCTTATAACCGAAAACCATGAATTTAATCAAGAAACGTGTGTAGAAATTTTGCATGTCAATAAAAATGGCTTTCGTTTAGATAATTTAGAACGATTAGAAATTAGTAAAGCCATTAAGCAAAAACTTCAAATAATAAATAATCAATTAAATTTAACTTCGAGTCCTCTTTTAAAGCTATTCCCATTATGATTTATTTTATCTTCTTTCTCTCTCTTTCTTTCAATTTTCTGTCTCTTTCATACAATATTTTATTATATAAATAGCGACGCGTGTAATTATAAGTTAGTTTAATTCTTGACGATGAGGTAGTAACCTCGAAACTGGTCGAAGTGTAATGTACAAATTTATAAACAAACGGATTTTCGGATCAAAAACACATCTATGACTGAGTTTGTGTCAAAGGCGGACATCCACAATTTTTTAAATCAAAAGCGGACAACTGATTTTTTACAGTTAAATTTCAGCAACTAGTAACGAAATATTGATGTTTTTAACTCGAAATATGTGTTTTGATGTATACAATTAAAGTATTGGGATAGAAAAAAAAAAAATCTATCGGGGTTAAAAAGTGAGTGGAGCTAAAAATCATCTAGATGACAGATGTCCGTCTTTGATACTAGACTTCTCATTTTGAAATAAAAAAAAACATTATGGATTTATTAAACTGTACATAAGTAGGTCCGATCGGTAGTTTACTGAAAAATATATTAAAAAAATGCTGAATGTAATTTAGGACTACTCGGTTGGAAAATGCCTAGCAAAAATTAAAGCAAAAAGAGGTAAAATAAAATTGACCATGAATATTTTTGCCCATTTGGCGTATTTGGAGAACCCGATCACCGGAACAAAGTTGTACCTGAGAGAAAAAGTTATTCAATTGTGAAATCGCTAAATTCGCAATAATTCAACAAGAATCTCTATTGGTCTACATAACATACCTTTGGTCAACTGCAAAGCCCCGCGTTCGTCAGCGAAAAATGCTTAAATTAATTAATAATTAACTTAATTAATTAATTTAAGTAAATTCTATCAATCGCCATATTTATTTATTTTTATGTGTAAACTAACAGTATGTACACAAATATGGACAATGTCTTTGTTTTTAGGTGTAGGCACTCATATACACACCCTAAAAAATTCTTACACTTTATTCAGTAAATTTAATTATGTTAAATATAATTAATGTCAAAGATAAGAAATGAGAAATATGTATACAATAATAAAGTTAATTAAATATCTGATTCTCTCAATATGTTTATGATTTTTTACCTAAATTTACATACATTGTCAATATCAGCCTTGGTAAATCTATTGTTATATTACACAAAAAAATAGAAAACTTTCCAATATCTTCAAGTCGATACGTAACATATTATCCCTAATCAAACTCAAACAATTTTACTTCATTTTATGTAACTCAATTATAACTTATGGCATAATAGGATGGGAAAGCACTGATAAATCAATATTATAACCTCTCAAATCTGCTCAAAAATCGACTATTAAAATAATTTTTAAAAAGCCTTTCAGGTACCCCAGCGTCAAGTTGTTCGAGGAATATGATATATTAGATATAATGAAATTATATATATCTAGAATAATTATGTTTGTGAAAGCAAATTACTCTACCGAATACCAAAAAGAACACTCCTACACTACCAGAAGTCAAACTAAAGGATGGGTCACGGGGTCTACTACAAACTCTGAATTCGGGCAAAGAAATTTTAGATTTCTGGGCCCCAAAATTTTTAAGATGTTACCCGAACATTACAAAACTATGACCCAAATTTAATTAAACAAGTTTAAAAAAAAAATGGTTACTGGATTTAGAGAAAAATCGGAAAATTTACTCAAAATACATCAAAATACAAAATACATAACTCTACATATAATAAATTCACTACCAGGTAGTCATGTTATCGTTTATTTTTACATAAAAATGTCTGCCTTAAAACAGGTTGTACATAGTTAGGCAGACTAGACATAATCCAGAGAATCTATTACCAAAGTATGTACTCGTATGTAGTAGATTAAGAAATCGTATTTTTTTGTTGATAAACCATGATTATTATTATTGGTCGCATATTCTGTGTATTGTAGATTGTTTTAAATAGTTTGCTAACGCGTTATCTGTGAAAACAGAAGATTTTGTCTTGTCGGTTTTGATGGCCCACGGAATGGAAGTCTTTCAAGTAGATTAGGATAATCAATTTGTATTAAAATAACTGGTCTAACATTGTTTTTCGATTTTTAAGAGAGTTTATTCCATGGTCCTGCATACTTTCAGCATGGTTAGAGAAGTTATGGTTTAACCGGTAGTCGACCTGTTTAAATTGTTTTTGTTGGACTCTTTCTTATCTATTAATACTTACATTATAGTGAGGTGACCAAATAGAAGTACACCATTCTAGCTGACGACGAATAAATGTTTTATAAAGTTTTTTATATGTCTCTGCATGTTCAAATGGTTTCGATACCCGCATGAAAAGTCCGACTTTTTTACATGTTTTTTTCAGGACTGATTCAATATGAATATTAAACATTAATTTCGTATCAATAATAATACCTTAATCGTGAATTTGTCAATCTGTTTTAGAGATAGGGATGTTATTGAAAGGGTAAGGAAAACTGATCGTTGTTTGTTCGTGCGAAACACAAAATTTTATTCAAGTAAATTTTGCTTACAATACTGAAAAAGTCTGTGGAGATCTTCTTGCATTTTTGCAGTCAGTGTGAAATTTAATGCAGTCGTAAATTTTCATGTCATCAGCAAAGGAGATGAATTAACAATATTTTAAACATTTGTTTATGTCATAAGTAGATGCAATAAAGAGTAAAAGGCCTAGGTGATAACCCTGTGGTACACCAGAAGGTATGATTATACAGTGTAGTTTATACTGGAGTTATGAAAGTGGCGTTTTTCTTGTGTACTAAAATATTCAGGTCTTGATTTAACAATATTACTAAGTTCCATTGTATAAATGCCCGTCGCCCGTCCCCGTCCCGTATTCGGTCGTGCCATATCTTTCTTGTTAACCTCGTTTCTAGTTCCATCAGCATTCGCAACGTTAATCCTTTTAGTCGTTATTTCGCCGTCCATTCGCTCAACATGTCCAAACCGACGCAGCACGCCTTTATTGATTTCGTTGATAATGCTCGTCAGCCTTGCGCAATGCACGAACCTCGTGTACACCTATCATACATATCTAAGAAAAATGTGTTTAAAAACTTATAAATGAAACGCATGTTCATTTTTATTATTAGAGCACAAGATTTAAAAAGAAGACATCTTCTTAAGGAGAAATTATTTTTTATATTTATGTTTTCTTTTCACAAAAATGTGTTTTATTTGACAGTATTACTGCTTTCTTTCGATTCTATCCTCGCGCTCGGAGCAATCAATCATACGGCTCCATCTGACGACTAAATTAGGAGGATTTCTATACTTTACTTCAGACACTTAACTTTCCCGTTCTTCACAGCAAATCACCCAATATGGGTAAAATTGAGGCCAAGTTTAACTTAAGCTACATAATACTACTTATCCTTCGGTCGTACATAATACATCATATTTTGATTTGTTATTTTTGGTAAATAGTGATTCCCGGTTATTTTCAAAATCGATGAATTAAAATTATTTCATTTCTCTTCATCATTTCATTGTTACTATTTTATTAAATGAAATGTCAGCGGATCACTTAATAATAATTAAAGTTTTTAAAGTAATTATTTTCTGCTCTAATTTATTACCCCCTTTCATTATAATCAGGCTTAAAATTAGGATAAATGTGAACATTTACGTATTGCCATTTAAAACAAACAAAGAAAGAATTTTAAGATTTTGGAGTTAAAATCAACCGTATATAGAACAAATAATTAAAAGATAGACCACAAATAATACGATGTTTTATAACAAACATACCTTGTATATTTCATTTCTTTAATTTCAGCACTTATGAAGTATTTTATTCTATAAATATTTTCACGTTTAAATATGACCACAGTTCACAGACAATAAAAGTCATAAACAAACCATATGATTTTTGGGAACAAACAGGACAAAAATATCAATATTTCTCTCGGAACTAGCTATATTGAAAAGATCAATGTTACTAAATACTTGGGACTATTTATTGACTTCAAACTTTCATGGAGCTACCAATTTGAACATGTGAAATCAAAAATAGCACCCGTAACATTAAAACGTTAGTTTGTTTGAAAATGTCCTAACAAGACGAAACGCGTCACAATATACCCTGTGTATATTTTATAAAAAATAAAGTAGAATTACAATCCAATAAACTCGTTTTATTTTGGATACATTACCAAATTATTATGCCTATTTTAAGCTCTTCTGGGATTTCACACTGTGTCATAATTGAATTTATAAGATGAACAATTGTGGGACTTTATACATTTATATTACGTTTAACATCATTTATACGTATTCCATCCATACCTGCAGCACAATCACAAATGACTATCGACGTGCTAATTAGCGGCGTGATAACAATTTTTCACCGTGGTTGTTTATCGTATGCGCGGTCACAATGAAACATCCGTGAAAGTCATCGATCGGGATTACTATATTTTTTTAATATTGTCATACTTCAACTTGATGCTTGGCAACACCTAATATTAAATGTCAAAATTCAAAATATTTACGTTTCGCAACGCATAATCAATCACATATTTGAATTTTACCGGTGTAAATATGGAGAATATTCCTAAACTGTAAGTAAAATAATTTAGTTTATTTTTTTGTTCACAATTTATCATGCTATTTATTTGTTTTGAATCAAATTGAGAAAGCTATTAAACTAAACAATTGTTGAAGGCGTTTGGCGTTTTGCAACGCGACCGCGATAACTTCAGCGTGTTCATAATTGTTCGTTGTGATCGCTCAAATACTTAGCACGTTTTTTAGCACGTCGATAGTCATTTGTGATTGAGCCCCTGGCATGTGAGAATTGTTTATATTTCTTACAATTGTAATAACATCACCTAAACTCGCTCTAGGTACAAACATACTTTGCGGTTGATTCACCAAAACAGAGTCACATCACAGTGGTGTAACATTTGATCAACGGAGTCGGTGAAATAATTTACAAATTCATTACTAACTTGAGTTATTGAAGTATCACTAAAATATTTTCCAATTATTTCATCACAACAACTTTTATTTTTTCTACCTAATATATTATTAATCATGTCCCAAGTTTTACGAGTATTGTACAAATTTGTTTGAAACGCAGTAGAAAAATTTGTGTATCTGGGAAGCATGTTTTCAAGAGATGGAAGAGTAGAAAAAGATGTTGAAAGAAGAGTGAATGCGGGCAACAAAATGAACGGAGCACTAAGCACAGTAATTTCTAATAAAAATATGTCAATCGAATCTAAACTGGCAGTGCACAACGGAGTTTTAGTCCCAAAACTTATGTATGGAAGTGAAACATGGAACTGGCAGAGGAAGGATGAAAGCTGAGTGAACACGATTGAAATGCGATCTCTTAGACGAATGTGTGGGAAATCAATTTATGACAGGGTTAAGAATGATGAAATCAGGCGAGAGTGTAAATCTAAGACAAGTATAATTGATAAGATTAAGAAAGGGTCTCTGAGATGGTTTGGTCACGTAGAACGAATGGACGACGAGAGAATGGTAAAACAAGTATATATGGCAAAAATGAACGGCAACGTTAGACGAGGACGACCAAGGAAGACGTGGCATGATCAGATAAACCAAAATCTTAAGTCTGGTCATGTCAAAAGCAGACAGAACCGAAGGGCATGTATGACAAGATGTATGAATGTGGAAGAGGCTAGGAGTGTATGCCAGGATAGACGTGTGCGGCGGTCCATTCTCTCTGCCTACCCCTACGGGGAAATGGCGTGATGGTAGTAGTAGTGTTTGAAACGCAGTTTTCAGTTTGTCGACTCTCATGTTTTTAGAACAGTGTAGTTTTCCTGATTTTTTAAATATCTTAATGGTCACAACTTGTTATGACATTGTTTCAGTTCAATTTGCTACTCGTTTGTGGAAACATCTTTAGTTTTTTCTGTTCTTTTATAACGGTGAAGACTTTGTACTGTTTAAAATATATTTTTCAAGATAAGATAAGGACACGGGACTGCGTGGGTGTAGGCTAAAGTAAAGACGGACCGGGGAGATTTCGAGCGTATAATGTTTTTTTGCTATTTACTTCTGCATCTGGTCATTTAGTTATTGTTTTACTTATAATTTATTTTCGTTAAACTGTCTTAGGTGTTTCGGGACTATTTGTAAAACAGCAGTTACATTTTTTAACACCACTAGTACCAATAGAGTGTCCTATTCACCATTAGGAAAGAAATGGTGATAATAATGTCTCTGTGTTTTTTTTTTCTCAAATATTTGAACTTAAGAATATTCTGTATTCGGCTTGTTTAACTTGATATTACATCAGCGCGGGTAACGGAATTTTATAACACAGCCTTTTAAGAATTAATGTACGTATATATCCTAATAACAGTATTATTGTTTAACCTTTGGCCTCTGTTAAAGCCACACCAACTGACGGCCGTTAATCTCTTCATGTCTTTCCGATGTTTTTACATTCAAGGCAGACGTTCGCCCGGACGAGTTGGCGAAAAAAGTCCAGACAGTTCGGTGGTCAGATGGCAGAAGGGACCATCTGTATTTTTGTCTATGTTTTAGTTTTCAAACGTTTTAATTAATATTTCAGTAAATACACGCAGCAAAAAAAAAATCAGCACCATTTACAATAGTAATTTATTTTTGAAAAGCAACACTAAAATATTTTAGTTTGTGGATTAAAGTCTTGAAATTGAGACGTATTTCAGCTCTCCTGAACATTTTTGAAAATTACAGATGGTCCCTTTTGCCATCTGACTACCGAGTTAACCCCGGCAAAAAGTGGAGTGGAATGGAGAGAAAGAAAAGCTTGTAGAATAATGAGAGATGGGGAAACTGAATGAACCAAAAACAGAAAAACACCACGAGAGATTTTACGAAGGCTGTGAAAAAATTAAGCATGTCGAATTAGAAAACTTAACGTAACTAGAAATTGATCAGATTTTAAATCCTTCCCTTACAATAACTTTATTCACACCTAGCGACGTATATATTTTTTTATATGTATCAAAATATAGTATTAGTTGTTAAGGTAAGTTGTGTCCATTTGCCGGAGCGCGTCCGTGTCCAATGTCCGATGTCGAGATCCGTGAACTATGTAAGGCTGAGACAAGCATAATCGACACGTAGAGCGAATGGACAGCGAAAGAACGGCTAAAAGGATCCACGATGCGAATGTTGATGCATGCAAAAAACGAGGAAGACCGAGCAAGACATGACACGATCGAGTGTATCAAATACTTAAAGATGAAAATGTCAAGAGTAGGAATTATCGGCGGGCGTGCATGAGAAGACGTATGATTGAAGAGGAAGCGAGGCCTGTATGCAAAGACAGAGTGATGTGTCTTTTCTGCCTAACCCTACTCGGAAACTCAGTTTTTTTTAAATTTAAAAATGAACACCAAAATTTAAAACAAATTTGTAAAAATTATACGCCATTCGAATGAAAATTTTCTGCTCTAAAAGATATTGTGTTTGCTTTTATATTGTATTTTATTTGATGCGAAGACTTCATGATGAAACGTCAAGTAGACGAAAGTTAACATTTTCGATACGTATTTATGTTCGTGTTCAATCAAAGGAAGAAAGCTGCCAAAAGAGCTCGTGGTATTAAAGCAGTGTACAGTGAAGACGCTATGAATTCAGTGCCTTGGGTCTTAAAAAGCCAATGTCGAAAATCAGAATATTATTGAAAAGTAATTGAACGCAGTTATGCAGAAAGCAGCCAGTTCACAATAATAAAAAAATCAGATATTGGTGTTATCGGGTGAAGTAAGGTCAATTTTAAGTTCTGTTAAAAACAAACAGACCGCTTTTAAACAAAAAACTGTAATAATCACCTTCTGAAAATAGTGTCGATCTCAAAAACGGCATTTCTCAATTTGCAAAAAACACTCAGAGCTCTACAACAATCTTCCGGTACTTCAAAACTATAACTAAAACTGGTGAAATACGTAATTAGATACTTTTTTGAAATATAAAAAATCTAATGTATTAGTTGTTTATCATTTGTCAAAGTCAAAAACATTCCAACTGTTGTGTAGATTTTATTATTTACTCTTTTCACAAACGTGCTATTATCGCAGTTTCACTTTTATATGGCTGGCTGCTTTCTGCATAACTACGTTTGATTATGCAGCTGTTTTGTGGAGTTATAAAAAACTGTTTGCGGTGTTGGACCTTTTAGACCCACCCAAGCCGCAGAATTATTGACTAATTTGTTGTATAACAATAATATCGTTTGTAATTTTGCATTGACGAAACAAATATCCAACGGGAGTAAAACTCCCTGTTTATTTTTTTTATCTCAAGTTTCTGGCCATTTGTATACAGTTTGTTTTTATATATTTTATTTAATTAGTAAATTTCATAAAAGGTACATGTTTAAAAAAAATCTATTCAGATCTACTTTTATACATCTAGTAAAATGTAACTCTTAACTGTAACTCTTCAAAAAAAGAGACTAACTCTTGTAGTTGTTTATTTATAAGAGCTTATAAACTACTCGGTTAAAGTGTACATTCTACTTCCATTATCCTTAAGGACAATTAGTAAGTTCTCGAAATATAAAATTGCTATTAAGAAATGGATAGTGGAGGTGGGTTGCGCACGGATCGATTAGTGGATCAAGCCAAATATGTAAAATCTATGCACTGTTTATGAATTTTATTAATTCGTCTATATAAGCTGGTTATGTTTTTTATGAATATTTTTGTTTATTATTGTTAATTATGTTAATTATAATTAGGTTAATTGGTTTAATTACGTTTTTTTATTGTTATTATTTTGTTGCCTTTGTTAAATAGCTAATCTTAGGCATGTTTCACATTTTGTAAAATGTTTCCCTCGGCACGGGACACCCCAGCGAGAAAACATTATTCTGTATAAATAAAGAATACAAACAATGTGAAAGTATAAATAAATAAAAAATATAATTTTTAAAATACGAGTATAAATATGTTTTATTATTTAATTTTGTTTTTTACATTTTGTATAATTTTAAGGTTAATTTTTTAAATATAAATCTTGTGTAATTTTTGGGTTAATTTTTTTTAATAAATTTTGGGTATAGAGAAATTTATATTTATTAAAAAAAAAAAATTAAGCCATTGTTAGTTTTATAAATTTTTGTAAAAGGCAGATTTGCCGTTCATCTTAATAAAATATGAGAAAACAAAATAAAAACATAGAACATATGAAGAAAAAAACATAAAATAATCATACTTCATACTAAATTAACATTTAATGAAGTTTTAACACGTGTTCAAAAAAATTATTTAGGTTGACTTTAAATTTATTTATTGATATATTATTTTTATTTGTTTTTAGTTCGAAAGTAGATTGGGGAGATTATTATATATTTTTACGCCTTTAAAGACAAAGCTATTTTGACCATGTTAAACAAGTCTATAACCTTAAACAATAATTAAACGCTTTATGCCTGATGTACATGTATTTATTTCATCAAGAATATTTTTCTCGGTAGAAAAAGTAATTAATCCGCCGAAGAAACATCGCGGCAAAAGAAATGTTCCTTTTCGAGCACGTTTTAAAGACATTCGGTGTTTTATACGTGAGTTGTATTTGTACCGTGCCGCAGTCATCGAGCCGGTGGCGGCCCCGCTTTACGGCCCCCTGATTTACGGCCTTGCCGCGTCAGGACCCATGTTAAGATTAATCTACTCGCGTTCATTAAGGAGAGAATTTTACAGCTCGGCCGATAACTCAAAGTACCCACAAGGGGCCGGCCACGGTTGTGTAGGTATACCTTCATACCTATGTATATTTATATATCTTTGACAGAATATTAAGGTAGATTTGAAGATTAATGCGGAAATGGCTAATAATTCCATGTATTTTAATTCTAGAAGTAATGTACAATTAAAGATATTGTGATTACAAACATGTGCGTAGCAGATAAATTAGCTCTTAAAAAGTTATTGTATTCGGATTGGCTATAAAAAAGTATTTTTTGTGTTTTCCAAAATTATGTGTTTATATTAGAATTAATGAATTCGTTAACAAATATCATAATATCGAAGGGTTTTCTTTGTACTTTTTATAAATTAAAAATCGGCTTTACCCTCGTGTATTCGTTTTTTTCTCCCGATATTATTCTAAGGGTTTATTTGATATATTTTTTTTGTTTTTTACAATATACATAAGAGGTAAAACAGAGTACACAAAAAATACAGAATAATTGCAAAGCAATAAAATACATATTATCAGTAAAAATAGTAAACACAAAGATCCCACAAAGGCATGGCCTGTTCCTGGGTATACAAGAAATGTTTATGAATTATTGCTCCTATAATAAATATAAATAATTGAATCAAATAATATAAACCTAAAACTAAGAATACTCCTAATCAAGACCTATGTATGGAGTATCTTGATGTATGGCTGCGAGACATGGTGCCTTTCCGAAAGAGATAAACGGAGACTATAGGCTTTTGAGATGTGGTCCTATAAAAGACTACTAGGAATTTCCTGGAGAGACCACATTACAAATGAGGAGGTTCTCCAAAGAATCGAAGGTGGAAGGCACCTGCTCAGGACCTTATCCGAAAGGCGAGCGAGATGGATCGGCCATGTAATACGTCAAGAAGGCCTCCTGCATGTCATAATGGAGGGGATGACCGAGGGGACAAATTCTAGGGAACGCCCACGCCGAGAGTACCCGGAGGACCTATTAGAGGACGTGCGCTGCTCATCATATGTTGACTTTAAAAGAGCCGCACAAGACAGGGAGGAATGGAGGAGAAGAATGAATGTAATTGCTGCCAGCCAATCCCAGGATTGAGACCAGAGAAGAGAAGAAGAATAAATATAAAAAGACAGGTATAATAATTTTGTGTAATATAAGAAAGAGAAAGGAAAATATTCTGTGAAAGATTATAAAGTACTTTTTAATTTTAAAGCAATTAAAAAAAAAAAAAAAAAAACATAAAAATATTCAATATTATTCAAGGACAACAAAATATATCATAGAAAAAAAGAGTTTATATCTTTAGTTTGAATCCAGGATAGTGCGTGTTTTTTAAAAGAAGGAATATTTTGAAAGTTTGAAATCAATGAAATATTATCAGTAAAAAAAGAATTTAACAATTTTGGGCCTATAAAATATGCGTGTCTCTGTGCAAGCCTCGTTTTACAATGTGGTATTTTTAACACACGATTTTTTCTTTGACAATATGTATTTGAATGACTTGTAAATACATTTTTGGTTCTTAAATATATATTTTTAACATTGAAACTTTGTTTTATAATATGGTAAATTTGTTTCAAATTTGTCGTGGTTTGAAGGGATAATATGATCGAAATGTAGATCTTTGCACTGCGCGTGTCCGTAAATATTAAAATCTTCAGTCTAATCTATATTAAAAAATTAGGAGCATAAGTGTTTTATTCATCGACGTACCACGGTTGTATTCGCCGAGAATGCAAATACAAAAAAAATGGAAGCATGTTTTTTTTGTGTGTAAAAAGTTTGTTTTTAAATATTTACAAACAGCATTCGCTTTTTATGGATCCCAATCAGATTCTTTCCCAACGCTCTTTATAATTTGTACCCATTTTTTGAAAATTGATTACTAGTAATGATAGATAATAATAACCGACATTTAATACATTTTTGAAATCGTATTCTTACCTAAAGTACACCCCTTATAGAAGAAAAGCAGAGCTTAACATTTGCAAAAATAATTATATACTTGAAAATGAATTCTTTTATGTTTTGGAATTGTAAAGGTACTTAAATTCATTATATGAATATTAATAATTTTCTGTTTTTGAATTCAATCATAAACAAGTACCTAGATACCCACTTATCAATGAAAATGCTTTTTCCTTTTATCCGAACAGTTGCTGCAAATTTTCACTACAGAATCAGACATTTTTCTTTTCAATTCTTTTGGTTTAGAATTAAATGTCAAGCTCACGCAAAACCCAGCTGGCGGTTAAAAAATGACTGAATTTGAGTTAAATGTCATAATTAAACAGGGCTCAAGATAAAACATGGTCTAACTTTTCTTCATTAACACGTATACCCGTTTTTTCACCCTTGATCATAGCACTAGTGTAGTAATTTTTGCACAGTTTTGATTTGAAGCACAACAAGGACGCTTAGCCAATGTCAGTATTCAGTCAAGTCACATGAAGAGATAAAATAAAAAACTAACTCTCATTACGAATATATAAAATGCTCAAAGAAGAGAAAAATAAATAACGTGTTTCCTTTTTTCTTGATTAATCTGGTTCTATGAAAAAAAAATTTTTCGACCAAATTTAAAAAAAAAAATTTGATGAAATTTGTGTGTTTGAGATGGTTTAAATTTACAATTGGACCCGGTAGGTGGAAAATCCGAATACCGAAAAAACGTTTGCGAAACCAGCTTATAGCAGGCAAGCCGCTTTTTGAATAGGACAACGTTTGTCGGGTCCGCTAGTTAAATATAAGTTAATATTAGGAAAGAAATAGGAAGTCTAGGCATTTACAAGGCTTAGGACCTGCCATTGGCTGGTTTAAGTAATAATTTTACACACTGTGTAACATTCACCATTCTGCCTATGTTTAAACATCCACATTTCCTCAACTCATCCTTCTGTTGACTTTTGTGAAGTAAAAGAGCTGAAACGTTTATCACGTCGGTGAGATTCATCCGGCTGAACCAATTATACATAGGTACTGTTTATTTACCTAAATAAATAATATTAAAAAATATTTTAATGAATTGGGTTGTGGTCCCGTGGCTAGTGTTGCGGACTCACGGGCCAGAGGCCCGAGGTTCAAACATCACCATACTTCCATTGTCTAATAGTGAGTTAAAAAACTCGTTGAAAATGGCCACCGAAATTGAAATATTCGGGTAAATTATAAGAGCGCTTATATTTATAAAATCATTTAGGAATTTATAAATTGATTGGTTTTAATTTCCCAAACGTCTGTATTAGTTAAATTGCTCGTAAATGAATTTTTTTAATTAAAGAACATACAAAATGTCTCAATGGGAAAACATTCTCAGAATTTGCCAATCATCTAATATCCGAAAACCACCGTTTAAATTAAGAAACGTATGTAGAAATTAATAAATGTAGTCTTTTAATAATAAGAAATAATTAAAACTATCAATCAACTTTAAACATCCAATTTTAAATAATAAATTAACTTCAAGTCCTCTTTCAAAAATGTACTTGTTTTATATTATAAATATTCAAAGCTTTTTTTTTTTATTATATAAATAAAACACGAGTGATACTATAATCCACAAATTTGGAATATCCAGTGACCGGTTTCATCGCTTTCGCGACATCTTCGAGACTGGTATCTTTATTAAAAAGTTAAATGTATTTATACAGAACAGAGGTAAGGATACATAATTCAAAGTTATATGTAAGTAAATTAAATAAAGTTATTTTTATCTTAAGGATCATTATCAACAAATTTTCTATGGGTTAACTAATGAATGGATATAATGCTATTTTAATGAGTTTAAGTATTTTATTTTATTTTTGAAGGATGAGACACCAATAAGCGATGTCATTTTATTTATTTATTTATTTATTTATTCATTCAAAATTACAAAATTAAATATTTATGCACTTATTAAGGCTTTTAAGGCTATGCCCGTGTCAAGCCACAATAAATAACAATAAAAATACATACTAAAATTAGTTAGATCAAATTATAATGACAATAGAATCACAATCTAGAAAAAAAGGTAAATGTAATAAATAATCAAATTCCAAAGAATACAATGCAAAAAATATAAATTATACAAATTAAGAATCACATATAATCAAATATACAAAATAAAGGTATCATTAAAATCAACAAAATAATAGTAAAATATAGTAGTATTAAAAAAATAAAAAAAATAACACAATAAGAGCATGATTTAAATCAACAGAAAAAGAATATATATATATAAAAGCATAATTGAAATGATAATTGAGTTATGTTTTCTAGAAATTCATTTAATTATAGTAAGAAATATAAGGAGGAATAGGAGCAATAAATCATATGCCAAATAACAGTACGTACTAAATTAAATTATACAAAATTTATAATGTTTTTAGTAAACTTGTTACTTAATTAAAATAAACGTTTGTATTGTACTCCCTACGAATCTCTGCAAAAATTCACCGAGAGTCGTGCATTTGTGACAACCCTGTTTTAAAAAAAATCTAGAAACGAAAAGCGTCTTCACTAAACAAACGACCACGCCCCCTTTTCAAAAATTCTTACAAAATTTGGAATAGTATGGACTCTAAGATGTATATACTCTAAGATTGTAACGTTACAATATACCACATAAAATATTTTATTGACTGGACTATAAATGAATACCGTTTGATTTTACATTTTTCAGACAAATTCGATTTGTCTGAAAAGGAAAACTTACGTTTGAATATGTCCAAATGCTTGCAGACTGGCTGGATTTCCTCCCTAGGGAGTTATTCATAATTAAAATTATTTTTGAGAAGGGAATATGAAGGTCTAGGTATTTACAGGGCTTATGACCTGCCATTGGCTGGTTTAAGTGGCCACTTTACACACTGTGTAAATAAAACAAATTTCGTTAAATATTATACATTAAATTAACCAAAATACAATTAAAAAATAAAATTAAAATTAAAATTAAAAATAAAGACACGATACAATATACACGTGTATACGAAGAGAAAACTAAATATTTTTTCAACAATGTTTAAGCATGTCCTAATGCTTGCAGACTGGCTGGATTTCCTCCCTAGGGAGTTATTCATAATTAAAATTATTTTTGAGAAGGGAATATGAAGGTCTAGGTATTTACAGGGCTTATGACCTGCCATTGGCTGGTTTAAGTGGCCACTTTACACACTGTGTAAATAAAACAAATTTCGTTAAATATTATACATTAAATTAACCAAAATACAATTGAAAAATAAAATTAAAATTAAAATTAAAAATAAAGACACGATACAATATACACGTGTATACGAAGAGAAAACTAAATATTTTTTCAACAATGTTTAAGTATGTCCTAATGCTTGCAGACTGGCTGGATTTCCTCCCTAGGGAGTTATTCATAATTAAAATTATTTTTGAGAAGGGAATATGAAGGTAGGTATTTACAGGGCTTATGACCTGTCATTGGCTGGTTTGAGTGGCCACTTTACACACTGTGTAAATAAAACAAATTTCGTTAAATATTATACATTAAATTAACCAAAATACAATTGAAAAATAAAATTAAAATTAAAAATAAAAATAAAGACACGATACAATATACACGTGTATACGAAGAGAAAACTAAATATTTTTTCAACAATGTTTGAGTATGTCCAAATGATTGCAGACTGGCTGGATTTCCTCCGTAGTGAGTTATTCATATTTAAATTTATTTCAACAGAGAGAGAAATTTTTTTTAGAAGGGAATATAGAAGTCTAGGAATTTACAGGGCTTATGACCTGTCTTTGGCTGGTTTAAGACCCACCCTTTAGTCTGACTTCTGCTGGTGTCCGGCGATGAGGTAGTTACCCCGGTATCGGTCGACCGGTCTTAAAATCCGGTAAAATGGTTTAACAAAGTATTCAATGGTTATACTATAAAGTGAAAAATGTGAGTTTCCCTACGGAAGCGTACATATTATGTTAAATATTCAATTTAAAACACTTAACTTTAAACTTACCGAGTCCGTATACAATTGCTCCGCTTACAGCTAGTCAAAATTCCCTATTGTCACTTACCTGTAACAAACAAAGTATATCATTGAATAGAATATTTTATTTATTTATTTTATTAACATAAACGGCAAATCTGCCTTTTACAAACATTTATAATATCAACATATTTGGCTTAATATTTTTTTCCTTTTTTTTTTCAAAAGCATGAATGTTAAAAACAAGATTTATAAAAAAAAAAAATCAAACCAAAAATTTTACAAGATTTATATTTAAAAAAATAACCAAAAAATTATACAGCATATTCAGTAGAAAGTTTAAATAATAAAACATTCTACAGTAAAACAACAAGAAAATCATAAGTACTGTTTCACACAGCTAGGCAAAGTGAACAAAAAACTGTAGATGAAATGTATGAATAAATAAATATAATTACCATTCACCACCTTTGAAAAAGTTCAAAATGTTTGTTCCATAGGAACAATACCCTACACTAAATATATCAGATACGTAGGTATAACTATTGCCGAGTTCATGAAGTCTATTTAATACTGCATTACGAGTATACACTGTCCGTGAATTGTTGCTACAAAACGGCGGCACCTGTCTAGTCATTCTTCCAGGCACCCTGAAGTTGATGAGAGATAACAGTTCAGGGTAATCCCATATTGAATTTACAATTGTGAATAAATTTAAAAGGTCTATAATTTTCCTTCTATCGTTGAGTTTTAACAAATTTAATGTTTTTAGTAAAAAATCGTAATTTAAAAATGCATGACTGATTCTAAGTTTAAAATTTATAAACCGTAAGAAATTTTTTTGGACTCTTTCAAGAGAATTTTGGTGACAGTTGTAGTAAGGAGTCCATATTGTAGAGTTATACTCTAACTGGCTTCTCACTAATGAAGTATACATCAACTTCAAAGTGCCTATGTTTTTGAATTCCTTAGTCACACGTTAAATGAAGCCTAACATTTTTAGATATTTACTAGTAATATTATTTATGTGCCTATTAAAGGATAATTTTTGATCAAAAACGATACCCAGGTAATAAATCATGCATATAAAAAGATCCATCTCAGTTTTACGTTTATTAAAACAACAAAAAAATATTGAAAATTACATAAATTAAGTATACATCAGCTTGAGGCACTAGACCAGAAACATTGAAACCATCATCATCAGTGGCGCTACAGCCCGTTGTGGGCCCTGGCCTTCTCTAGAATTTGTCTCCATTCGTCCCTGCACCCCGCGGCTCTTCTCTATTTCTTTAGCCCAATCGCTCTTATGACACTTTCCACATTATCCAGCCATCTTAATTTTGGTCTTTCTTCCGGAGTGGTATAACGAATCTTTTTTGGGGTGCGGTTATCATTCATTATGTGCACATGGCCCAACCATTGTAATCTTCTTATTTTTGCGAATTGTGCAATGTTGGGTTCGCCATACAGTGCCTCTAATTCATGACTTAACCGTCTCCTCCACACTTCGTTTTGGTTGACAGCACCAAATATCCCCCTAATATTTTTCTTTCGAATACTAATACCATTCTTCAATCCGTGCCTCATGTCTGAGGATGATGATTACGCCTGACTCCAGGCATGGCTCGTATGTGGACAGTCTTCCTCTATCTGGAACGGTCTTGTGCTCTTCTATAGGCATTCGTCAGTGATGATTCTGATAACTCAGTGACTGTACCGCTTCATCTTGTCGGTTGACGTTCACGCAACCTTGTCTCTTCGACACTTCGCAGGAGAATAGTCTTCTCCAAACTATCAAAATCCCTGGAAATATGCCCAAAGAACTTCAGGATTCTTTTCTCGCACATGGATATCAGTCTTTCTCCTATGTCCAGTTCCTGGAGAATAGATGCATTCGTACGTCTGGCCGTCCACGGAATCCGCAGCACTCGCCGCCAACACCACATCTCGAACTCTTCGATTTTTTTCTTTTCAGATTCCCTCAGTGCCCAACACTCCACACCACACATGATAACTGAGAAAACCAAGGCCTTCACCAGTCTCTTTTTGGTGTTAATGGTTATACTGCGATTCTTCCAGATCTTCACCAGCTGACTCATACCACTTTTGGCAATACCAGCACGTCGCCGTATTTCACCTTCACACCCACCGCCATCGCTAATGAGAGAAAAATGAAATTGTTGACTCTTTCTAAGTTGCGCAGTAAGGATAATGGCGCTACTTTATTAGCTCGATCAATGATCATAAGCTTAGTTTTGCTCATAATTATTGAGAGTCCCAGATCTAAACTAACAGCATCTATTTAAACAACTATTTTCATCTTAATACCATATTTTCATCTTATTCTGTCATAACCCAGCATTCGGCACCATATGTAACGACCAGTCTGAGGAGAGTTTTGTAAATAATGGTCTTAGTTTTTCTAGTGAGCAATTTGGATCCCAGATGTTTAAACAAGCCATAATAACATTTATTTGCTGCCGATAGCCGCGCTCTAATCTCGGAACTATAATTGTCATCATTAGTCATTTCAGTACCTATATATTTAAAGAAATTGACATTGTCTATGTGGTGTGACCCAAAGTCAATTGCCTGTTGTACATAGTTTATTTGTGACTTTCTTGCAAACATATATTTAGTCTTAGATGTATTTATTTTAAATTAAGTATACAGAGATAAATATTTCATTTAAAGGGCTTTATTTTTATTTTTTTAAACCATAAAATTGCGTATAAAAATATCTGAATGTAAATAAAGTTAAATTTGCAGCAGTCACGGTGAAAAAATGTGGCTTTAAAATAGATTTTTGGGCAGTGAATTAAAAAAATAATTTCTTTAAACGTGGAAATTTACCTGCATCACAATCACAAGGGCAGCATTTGTCGGTAATTACCGACGCGATAATAAATTCTTATGGATAAGTGCTATTCGGAACCTTCTCGGGAAGAAACAGATTTGAGGATTTTCGTTTTTTGCACGTGGCTGCACATTGCTTTATATATGGCCCCACTAATGATTATACGTCCAATAAATACAAACGCGTAAACCAAATTTGGCGATTTTCATTTACAAAATGATTGCGACATTAATTAAGCATCACCCAGTTTTTCAGTTTTAAAACCGTTTTATAATTGGCATTTCATAATTCAATATAAATTTGACGTTAAATTATCAGTGTGGCTACCAGTGTGAAGCAGAGTTTAGTAGCATGCGAAAAAAATCAAATTTCTACTCTATCCCGCGAGAAGATTCAGAATGCCACCCGCGCAGGATTTTGATCGACGTGATAAACATCTGTGATTGACCACCTGTAGCTCAATCACAAATAACTATCGACGTGCTGAAAAACATGCTAAGCATTTGAGCGATCACAATGAACAATAATGAACATGCTTAAGTTATCGCAGTCATAAGTCAACGCGTGTATAAATCTCTAAGTCAACGCTCATTGTACTGTACAAGTCACAGTTTGGACTGTATTCCACAATCCTGTAGCAAGGGGTAGGTGTTGGCCGTGTCTCGCTGCCGTCGTCGCTCTCGGGGTCGTAAATCCCGAAAGTTATGTAGTCTCGAAATTCCTCTCAAGTCCGGTGTCACTGCGTAGGTCGGTGGAAGATACTGGTTCGTAGTCCTGGGGTGAAGCGATGGTCAAGTCCAAGGTGTAGATCCAGTAGTAGAGCGGGAGGTCGGGCGGGGTGACGAAATGAAACGATCAGACTAACTTGATGTCTCGAGGCGAACTCAATATTTATTCTTTAAAATGTACACATTATATAGGGCGTGTTGCGGGCTCCCGCTACCTGCGTCCGAACCGGCGTTAGGCCAATACGGGAGTGGGGGGGGAAATACCGCTCCCACTATACCCGGCCGGCGCGCCTCCCCCAAAGTGCATATAGGGAGGTGCCGGCGCTCGGCCCGGTCACTTCGCTGGGAGCCGCCGCACGCGCCACATCAATTACAAATGCCTTTTTTAAGGCAGTCCTTAGTCTTTATACAAATACAAATATGCATGTTAGAGCAATAATGCGTCAAACGTCTAGATTCAGGCCCTTTTTAGGGCCTGTAACACAAATTCCTGCTCTATAGTACCCCGGTATCGCTAAAGTCAGACCCGAAAGTGGAATATTCATCCTTTATTGTGGGTCCAACATTTAGCCTACAGATACCGGGGGCCCTAACTATATTATTGCATTTTCATTTACATATTTAACCGTCCGTTACACTCCCCCCGATGCCACGCTGTTCGGCTGCGGGGGCATCTTCTTCTCTGGACGGTCCTCTAGTAGTAGTGGGATGAGCCGGATCGCTGGTCGGGCATATTCTCCGGCCGCCGTCTGAACTCGTGCGGTCCGCACCTGTCCATCGGCAGCCAGTCGTGTCTCCATGATCCTCCCTCTTGTCCACTGGTTGCGGGGTGATGAAGGGTCGGCGATCACTACAAGATCGCCGACTTTCAATGGCTCCGATCTATCGAGCCACTTTTTCCTCTGTGCTAGTGTAGGCAGAAACTCGCCCAGCCAGCGTCGCCAAAATTTGTCGGCTAGTTGCTGGGCTATCCGCCACTGCTTTCTCAGGCAGATATTCTCCGTTTCTTTGGGGTAGAAGGCGAGATGTGTGCGTGCCCCGGCCGAACCAATTAGGAAGTGGTTCGGAGTCAATGGGGTTTCATCTGCGGGGTCCACCGCCACATGGCTAAGGGGACGGCTGTTTACCGAGAATTCGGCCTCGGCGAACGCCGTCAACAGGGTCTCCTCTCGTGGAGATTGTTCTTTGAGGATAGCGACTAGGGAGGTTTTAACTGATCTCACTAGTCGCTCCCACGCGCCACCCATATGCGGTGAGGATGGCGGTATATACTTCCATTCTACGCCTTTATTTGCAAGTTCTATTTGGAATGCGGCGTCATTATGGAGATCAGCAATTGATTCTCGCATTTCTCTGTCGGCGCCGTGGAAATTTGTTCCGTTATCGGAATGGATCACCCTCGGTTGGCCTCTTCTAGCGGTCATCCGTCTGATGGCTTGGATGGCCGCGTCACTTGTCAGGGATGATGCTAACTCGAGGTGTATGGCTCTGGTCGTCATACAGGTGAATAAGACACCGTATCGCTTCTCCCGGCGTCGCCCTATCGTAACATATAGGGGGCCAAAGTAGTCCAACCCACAGTGGGTGAATGGTCGTTGGTAGCTGGCCACTCGCGCCTCCGGTATCTGGCCCATTTGCGGTGTGCCGGCTCGTCCTCGCCGAACTCGGCAGATGGCGCATCTGTGACTTATATTTCTCAGCGTCCCTCGTAACTTGAGCACGTAGAAGTTACGTCTCACGTCACATAATACTCTCTCCGTCCCCGGATGCCCGGCTCGTCTGTGGTACTCCTCCAGGAGCAGGCGGGTATATCTATGGGCGCCATCCAATATTATAGGCGCCCTCAGTCCTTCTGATGTATCTGTGTTCCTCAAGCGTGTTCCCATTCGCACGGCACCCTTGTCGTCTATGTGCGGCGTCAGCCCGTATAGGCGGCTCCGCGCAGGGAGTCGCTCCCCCCGTCTCAGGGTAGGTATATCGCCGCCGAAAGCGTCCGCTTGCGACTGACGGACCCAATGGAGCTCAGCATTTTCTAGCTCCCCGGCCGTCAGTTCGCCAACTTCGCGGGCGCCGTCTCTTCGGCGGCTTTTTCTCACGAAGCGCAGTACCCACGCCGTTGTCCTTATCAAGCGATTCCACGACGAGAATCGCTGTGGCGCGGGTAGCGCCTCGCTGGTGGTTATCGCCAGTACCACTCGCTCTGCTTTCTTCTCCAGCATCGCATCGTCCGGAGTGGGCGTCATCTTCTTTTCTCGAGGCCATGATTCTTCTCCTTGCCGGAGGTAGTCTGGCCCCTGGAACCATACTCCTTCGAGGGACAGGTCAAGCGGGCGGCCATCTCTCGTACCGATGTCGGCGGGGTTGAGTTTTGTCGGCACCCACTTCCAGTCCGCGGCGTCGGTGAGTTCGTCTATCTCACCTAGCCGATTGGCCACGAACGTTGAGTAGGCGCGCGGCTCCGACCGGATCCAGCACAGGACCGTTGTGGAGTCAGTCCAGTACACCACCTTTTCTATGGCGCACTGGGTTTCTCTCCTGATGGTGGCCGCCAGTCTGGCCGCCATGAGTGCGCCCTGTAGCTCAAGGCGCGGTATTGACATCACCTTTAACGGCGTCACTTTGCATTTACTGCTGATAAAGGTGGTCTTCTTGCCCTCGGTCGTGTTCTCCACGTAGTAAGCTACTGCGCAGATCGCCACTTCCGAGGCGTCGCTGAATAGATGTAGTTCTCGGCGGTTCCACCGACTTACTATAGCGCATCTGGGGATGGCGCAATTTAAATTTTCTAACTGTGCGATCCAATTTTGCCATCTAGTCTTATGGTCTTCTCTTATCGTTTCGTCCCATCCGGTTTGAGCCCTCCATACATCCTGTAGGAGCATCTTAGAGCGGATGACGAGACATCCCAGGAATCCGACCGGGTCAAAAACTCGCATCACTGCACTCAACAGCTCCCTTTTAGTGGGCCAACTGTCGCTACCCTGGCCGAGTGGGTCGTCGAATTGATAAATAAACTCATCTGTGGCAGGTCTCCAAGTCACTCCCAGGACTCGTCCTGTGAATTCATCTGTAGCGCCGGCCGTCTCGTGCGCTTCCGTTAGGTATATCGGCGTGGCCGGCGCGGCGCGCGCTTCAGGCGGCACCGAACTGAGCACTTCACTCTTGTTGCTAGCCCAGTTCGTCAGTGTAAACCCGCCTCGGCGTAGGACTTCGGATACCTCCCGGACCATTTTCTCAGCAGCGCCGGCATCGTCCATGGCGTCCAAATAATCATCCATATAAAATTTGGATTTGCATGCCGCCGCTGCCTCCGGGAACTCGTTCTGACTCTGTTCGGCCACTGTATTTCGCACATACTGCGCAGAACTTGGTGAGCACGCGGCTCCAAAAGTCATTGACGTCATCTTGTAGGTTTTCGGCATCGACTCCGGATTATCTCGCCAGAGATAAAGTTGAGCGAGTTGATCTTGTTTTGTGATTTTTATTTGTAAAAACATTTCACTTATGTCCGCCGCAAGCGCTATATGTCCCTCCCGGAATCGAAACATATTTCCCAATAGCGATGATAATAGGTCCGGTCCGGCCATTAACTTGTCGTTGAGAGAGACGCCTCTATACTTGCTTGCGGCGTCGAAGACTACCCGTATTTTGGCGGGTTTCTTCGGATTAATGACCGCAAAATGTGGCAGGTACCACCTCTTCGGTACGTTATTTAATTCACTTTCACATACCTCGGATGCATATCCCTTTTGTAAGTATCCGTTCATTTTCTCATGATATGCGGCGGCAAGCTCTCTGTTATTTCTTAATTTTCTTTCCACTCCTTCCAGGCGGCTGAGAGCGTGTTGCCTATTGTTGGGCAACCACGTATCTCCGTCTTTCCACAAGAGTCCAGTCTCCCAATGTCCATCCTGAAGAGGTTTTGTCGTGGCTTGCATGATCGCGTATGCGCGCGTTATCTGTCTGTCAACGCGCGTGGCACTCGTTACTCCCAACGAGTCGATTGTGAAGTTATTTTTTACAAGACTTGCTAAATTAACGCAGCACTTGGTTTGCTGCGCACTATCACTGTCAGTCGGGCTTGTGGGTAGCTCCGACACGATACGCTCGTTCTGTCCGCGGCACTCGTGATTTACTTCGGTGGTTACAAACGGCATTACTAGCCCATTACGCGCGCGATTCACTGCCGCGGTTATGGGCGGCATTACAAGCCCGCTACACTCGCGATTCACTACCGTAGAGCACTTTGATTTACTCATAGTCGCGAGCGTAATGTTGTTTTGCGCCAGTGCGCTGCCGTTGACTCTACCGTGAGTCACCCAGCCTAACAAGGTTCTTGAACGGATTTCATCACCGTTCGTTATCACTTCCCGCGACACTATTACGCCAGCGTTGTCTTGCCCGATGATCATTTGTGGCTTGACAATTCTCGAACCGTTCGCGGTTCCACTGCGTGCACACGGCGCTTGTGGAAGGTTCAATTCTCGCACTGTGTTCGCTCCGATGCGATATGAAATGTCACTATTTCCTTTTATGTTCACTTGCACTCGGCGCGTGTCTATCGTTGCACTATTTCCACCGATTCCGCGGATCGAGATAACATCACTACGTCCGCGGGCTCCCACTTTGTTCGCGACTTCATTGTCTATCAACGTGATAGTGGAACCTTCGTCCAGCATCGCGTTCACTGTTACGCGACCCCGTGGTCCGCTTATTTCCACTTCGATCACTTTTAATAAAACTTTCGAGTCACTATTCGGTCCGCTCATTACCCCGACGAACTGATTCCCGTCGGGCACTATTGCGGTTTCACTAACGCTGTCCGCGCTATTCACTCGCGGCTCGCTGTGTAATAACTTGTGATGGTTCGCTGTACACGTACCCACGTTGCACTTAGCGGTGCTTCGGCACTGGTTTGCTCGGTGTCCGTCACTCAGGCACCGATAACACAATTTTCTATTTCGCACAAAGTCTCGTCGCATCAATAACGACATCTTCGCAAACTCGTTACATGCACTTAACTTATGACCGCTACGGCCGCACTTCGCGCACTTTGATTCTGTTGTTGGCCGTGATTCCGTCGCCGCGAACACTGTTTCCTTTCCACGCGCCGGTAACTTCGTCTTTTCAAAGGCGCAGGCGTCCTTGGCGTTGTCCGCGAAAACCATGATCCAGTCCACGAAGTCGCGAAGTGTTGCCTTCTTGTTAGCTCCTTTCCGCGACATCACCCAGAGTTGCCGCGTGAAAAACGGGAGTCGAAGCACCATCTCGTTCAGCAGTTCGTCCGAATGCAGATGTTCTTTGCGCCTCTTTTCCAACGTGAGGCACATGTTCCGTACGGCAATCGCGAACTCCACTAAATCGTCCATGGTGCTTTCTGCCGTCAGTCGCGGTGATTTTCGCAGCTTGTCCAACTGCGTGCTCATGATGACGTCCGGGCGGTCGTAGTGCGTCTCGAGGGTGCTCATGATCTTATGAACATCCTTTGATTCCACTAGTAGTCCCTCCACTAGCGCCCGGGCGGGCCCTTTGAGTGCCTTCTTCAGCCTGAGAAGGTTTTCCGGGTCCGTCAGTTGGCACAGCTCTGAAGACTCCCAGAATTGGTCGCAGAATGCCGGCCAATGCACGGGGCTGCCGCTGAAGTCCTGTAGCTCCCTGGCGTTCCCCTGTCGAGCGAGCATGGCGCCGATGCGTGTTTCCTCTTCCTGGGTTTGTCCTCGATTCCCTCCTTGCTTTGCCAGCAAGGCCTCGAGTGCCAGCGTGAAACGGTCGGCTGGTTCGGCGTTGGTGTGCTCCTCGACCCATCTCTCTGTGTTGCGGCGCGCCGTTTCCTTCGGCCTCGCCTCTTGATTGTCCTCCTCAGAGAAAGGCTCGTTCCTCTTGGGGTAGACAGGATCAATGACTAGCGCGTCCCGGTCCTGGGGCGCGCTCGATGTAGCTTCCTTCTCCGCCTGGGCCAGAGCGGTCCGCGCTCCGAGTTGCGCGGTGTCTGGCTGAGCGGCTGGCTTGCTTGTAGTTCCCAAAAGCGACATCAATTGCTTGATTTGCTTCTCGTAGTGTCTTCTCTCCCGACGCCTCTCAGATCTCTCGTTCTGCAGCGTCTCGTCAGTCGCAGTCGGCGAGGGGGTTGCTTCTTCCTGAAGAGTGATGTCACCTTCCGAATCGGAATCTCCATCCGATACGGGCTTGGTGGGCTGCTCCTCGGCGTTCTTTCCAGAGCGTAGTGAGGCGGGCATCGTAGATTCGTCTCGGCTGAAGACTCAAAGTAGATGGCAGCTGAAGATCACAATCCGGCGAGTCGAAGGACCAGAAACTGTACTGTACAAGTCACAGTTTGGACTGTATTCCACAATCCTGTAGCAAGGGGTAGGTGTTGGCCGTGTCTCGCTGCCGTCGTCGCTCTCGGGGTCGTAAATCCCGAAAGTTATGTAGTCTCGAAATTCCTCTCAAGTCCGGTGTCACTGCGTAGGTCGGTGGAAGATACTGGTTCGTAGTCCTGGGGTGAAGCGATGGTCAAGTCCAAGGTGTAGATCCAGTAGTAGAGCGGGAGGTCGGGCGGGGTGACGAAATGAAACGATCAGACTAACTTGATGTCTCGAGGCGAACTCAATATTTATTCTTTAAAATGTACACATTATATAGGGCGTGTTGCGGGCTCCCGCTACCTGCGTCCGAACCGGCGTTAGGCCAATACGGGAGTGGGGGGGGAAATACCGCTCCCACTATACCCGGCCGGCGCGCCTCCCCCAAAGTGCATATAGGGAGGTGCCGGCGCTCGGCCCGGTCACTTCGCTGGGAGCCGCCGCACGCGCCACATCAATTACAAATGCCTTTTTTAAGGCAGTCCTTAGTCTTTATACAAATACAAATATGCATGTTAGAGCAATAATGCGTCAAACGTCTAGATTCAGGCCCTTTTTAGGGCCTGTAACACAAATTCCTGCTCTATAGTACCCCGGTATCGCTAAAGTCAGACCCGAAAGTGGAATATTCATCCTTTATTGTGGGTCCAACATTTAGCCTACAGATACCGGGGGCCCTAACTATATTATTGCATTTTCATTTACATATTTAACCGTCCGTTACACTCATGTTTGTTTATTTTTTGTTTTTCTCGTAAATAAATACAGTTCACTGGCGAAAAATTGGCGTTAACTTTAAAAAATAATGCAATATATTGCATTTGCAAAAAAATAAGGAGTATCTAATACAAACAAGTATAAATAAAATTATAATTACTATGGTAACTGCTTTTCTTGACACTTGGCTTAACAAACGCCGGCTAAATGGAATGAATAGCAAGATAAATAATAAATTAATAAATAAAAATAGCAGTTTTGGAATATTTACACCGGTGAAATTGAAATATGTGATTGCGCAGCAGGATTATACGTCGCGAAACGTAAATATTTTGACATTTAATATAAAGTGTTCACGGATGTTCCATTGCGATCGCGAATACGATAAATAACCATGGTGAGAAATTGTTATCACGTCGCTTATTAGCACGTTGTAGTTATTTGTGATTGAGCCACGAGACATAGCGCTACAAAAAACCATCACGATTTATGTAGTTATGAATTTCGGAACACCTTAAGTATGCTGAATTCAGGGGGATAATAATTTTTATTACACAATATAATCTCAACCCCAAATACTTGTGAATTCGTGTATTGTGTATGTGTAAGGGAGAATTTACTGATTGCCTCCACTTATTCATACAGTATTCACAATATACAGAATATGTATATACAATATACAGCCCACAGCCTCAAAAACGTATATCTACTCGTGTGTACCTTGTAACATCGGTAAGCTGTAGCCACACTCTGAGAGTCGTTAGGCTTAGAAAGATAGTGACTACAGTATGATCAAAATCGTTTTTTTAAAAGTATATTTAGATCGTTTTGTGTCCAGGCAGATAAAAAATACAGCTCTGAGTATAAAATAGAACCAGAACGGACAAAAAACGGGTAACTTGGGAATTTATTTTATGGTAATTAAATTAGTGAACAATGAACATATTGATACAATGATTAACAAGTCACAAGGTTTTGTTAGCAGGACATCTAGTGACTTTACTAATATGTTCACGGTTAAAACACTATATTGCTCACTTGTTCGTCCTCTTTTAGAATATGCCTCCGTGATCTGGTCTTCCTTCTATACAGGCCGGATAAATCATATCGAATCGGTGCAACGTCGTTTGCTAAGAAAATTAGCATGGATGATTGGCCTCAAGAGAGGAAACTATTTTTTTACGGAGAAATGGAGTCAATCGTTCAATTTACTGAATGGTTTTATTGATGTACCACCGTTACTGGAACAAGTGGCATTCAATGTTCCAATCCACCGGTTGAGAAATAATAATGTGCTGTTCCTTGATCAACACAGCACAAACTATGGTTTGCATGCACCAATGTCCCAATTGTGACGTATTGTTAACTCGAGACAAAATCTGGAATTTTTTGGTGTAAGTCTTTATAGATTTAAAAAATCACGAAGATAGACCGGATCTTGTCTTGAGGTAGTATTTTTTTGTCCTACCTTTAATCGTATTTTATTTGATTAGTACCTGTATTTATTATAAGAAATTGTATTTGCCATTGTTAGAATGGACTGCATAAGTCCGTAAATAAATTATTAATAAAAAATAAACAAATAAGTGAAATTTGCAATGCCGCGCCGTTTACATCACAGAAACGGAGCTGGGGGGTTAACATTACACACTCGTATATTGGTATTCATAGAATCCCTCTGTAAGGGTTTATATTACAAAAAATACGCAATATAAGTTATCGACAACAATAGGGAAATATTATGTTTTTTTAAAAGATTTATAAAGTAATAAGGGTCTATGATATACTGTCCAGTAAAAAAAAAAATTGCTACTTGTTAGTAGCATAAAAAGTATTTCAATTTGTAATTATGGATTCCCTCAAAAACGGTAATTGTATTGGCCACGCCCTTATTACGTCACAATTCATGTTGATTTTCTTCCGTATTGTAATTTCAAACTAATGACAGATCATATGCCCTGTAAAAGTGCATATATTTTATTTTATTCAACGGCGAAATTGCTTTTACAAAACTTATAATATAAACATATTTGATCAGATTTTTTTTTTAGTGTGTCCACAAACATGTTGCGACAAATAAAAATGAAAATAACTCCTAAGGGAATAAATCCAGCTTGTCTAAAAACATTTGGACATACTGAAAACACTGTTAAGTGGTAAAAAAAGTATAAAAATCAGAAAAAATGTTTTCAAGCGTTGCCTTGTAGGTGAAATGGTTCAACTGGTTGAATCCACCCACATAATATAGGTTTAAGCTCGTTTAGTTCACTAAATTCAACAGATGGAAGAGTAAGGGAAATCTGGATGTTTTTTTTAGTTGCAAAGTATTTGTACCTTACTTTTGCTATGTATCCAATATATTTATCTTTAGGATATATTTAGTTGACTTTAACATTTTTCAAGATGAATGGTGAATTTTACAGTGTGTAAACTGGCCACTTAAGCCAGACAATGACAGGTCATAAGCCCTGTAAGAAAATTTCTAGACTTCCATATTCCCTTCTCTCCAATATTTTCCATCCCTGTTGTAATTTTTAATCCTATTGACTCTCTAGAGGGTGAAATAAAGTATTTTGTCTACAAACATTTGAACAAACTCAAAATATTGTAACAGTAATTATTAATTGTTCAAAAAACTTTGCAATAAATTGCGAGTGATCTTGTACCATTTTATGCGTAATGTAAAACGACCTTTACTATTTTTTTTTAGATTTTGCGGCTTAACACATTTTTGTGAATGTAACACAGTTTGTAAAGCGGCCACATAAACTAGCCAATGACAGGTTGTAAGCCCTGTAAATGCCTACACTTACATGATCCTTTCTCGTTTTTATTCTCTGTTGCAACAAATTTAGATCAATATAAAACTAACATTTGAACGTATTCAGACCACCCTGTTCGAAGGCTTGCGGGGGAATAGGGGAGTGTAAGGAAGCAGGTAGCGAGCAGTGGGTAGCGGGGGTAGGCCGAGGAGAGATAAGCGAAATATTCTCCTGGCTTTATTTTCTCTTTTCTTCTGACTGAGGAACAGTCAATAATCTGAGATTACAGGAGATGAAATACCGGAGCTGAAGGAAAAACTCGATCAAACACCACCAAAGATCAATCTTCAAAGGTAAAGCGCCCCCGACATGGTGAATATTTTAAACTGTGCCATGTACCAGGTGTAAAATGTACAGGCGCTATAATTAATAGATCCCTAAAACTCTTTGTTGGCCTCGTGGTGTAGTGATCAGCGCGTACGCCTACCATGCAATAGGTCTCATGTTCGATTCCCGACATGGCTGGCATGAAATATTAAAATTTATTGCAACAGAGAGTGAAAACATTTTTGAGAAGGGAATATGGGAGTCTAGGCATTTACAGGGCTTCTAACCTTTCATTGGCCGGTTTAAGTGGCCACTTTACACACTGTGTAACATTCACCATTCTGCCTATGTTTGAACATCCACATTTCCTCAACTCTTCCATTTGTTGACTGTTGTGAAGTAAAAGAGCTGAAACCTTTATCATGCGGGTGAGATTCATCCGGCTGAACCAATTCACCTACTAGGGAACGCCTGAAAACAATTTTCTTGTACTTCTTCTTTTACCAGGTAGTTAACTCAACAATGTTTTGAGTATGTCCAAATGCTTGCAGACTGGCTGGATTTTCTCCCTATTTTCGCAATAAATTTAAATATGAACAACTCCCTAGGGAGAAAATCCAGCCAGTCTGCAAGCATTTGGACATACTCAAAACACTGATGAAATATTTATTTGAAAGGGTGTTTTTACATTAAAATATTTCAAAGTTACACCACGTACACAATGTCAATTCCTTTAAATACATAGTTACTGAAATGACTAATTACAACAATAAATTATAGTACCGAGATTAGAGCCGCGCTATCGGAAGCAAACAGATGTTATTGTGGCTTGTTTAAACATCTGGGATCCAAATTGCTCACTAGAAAAACTAAGACCATTATTTGCAAAACTCACCTCAGACCGATCGTTACAAATGGTGCCGAATGCTGGGTTCTGACCAAAAGAGATGAAAATATGGTATTAGTATTCGAAAGAAAAATATTGAGGGGGATATTTGGTGCTGTCCACCAAAACGGAGTATGGAGGAGACGGTTTAATCGTAAATTAGAGGCACTGTATGGCGAACCCAACATTGCACAATTCATCAAAATAAGAAGATTACAATGGTTGGGCCATGTGCACAGAATGAATGATAACCGTACCCCAAAAAAGATTATTTATACCAATCCGGAAGGCAGACGAAGCAGAGGCAGACCAAAATAAGGATGGCTGGATAATGTGGAAAGTGACATTAGAGCGATTGGGCTGACGAGCTGGAGAAGAGCCGCGGGGTGCAGGGACGAATAGCCCACAACGGGCTGTAGCACACCTTTTAATATTGTTGACTCCCCTTCGTGCTGCTGCGGATATCCTAACCAATCTTCTGAACACATCCTGTGGTCTTGTCCCTTTCCCCTTCTCTATGATTACCGAATGGAGCTTCTCGCTACTATCTGTGGCCCTGTTATAGGTCCTGTCGGATATACAGATCTGGTGGCTTCTAAAAAGAATTTCAAGGCTTTTAAAAAGTTTTGTAATCATTTCGGCGAATTGATCATGTCCAATCAATTTAATCCCAGTCAGTGAAGAATTCACTTCCCTCTCTTCTCAATCCAATGAAGTACATATTATGTACTTCTGGATTACTTTCTTTCAGCACAAAGATGCTAAGGCTACCAGATTTCAGAGAGCTCCTTCGGGCAGTTTTTCTTGTTTGACAACGAGCAAATTTTCCGTGTATGTGGGCTCCGCCAAGGAGACTAATGTCCTCAGATGCGGTGTGCGGTATGTGGTGGGTAAGCTGTAGCACCACTGATGATGATGGTTTCAAAGTTTCTGGTCTAGTGCCTCAAGCAAAAAACTGATCATCTTACCTTCATGTGGAAAAAAAAATGATCAAGATACGCTGCAATTGGTGGACTGATGCAGTGTCTTGTGTACTATTAGGTGCGGAAAGAGAATAATGATTATGATGAAAACTCTTAGGTTTTATTGGCAGTATATCCAGTGACTTTACTAATTTGTTCACAGTTAAAGCACTGTATTGCTGACTTGTTTGTCCTGTTGTAGAATATACCTCCGTGATCTGGTCTTCCTTCTTTGCAGGCCGGATAAATCTAGTTTAGGTGATTCTAAACGAAAACTTGAAACTAATTATTCAGAGATGGCGCTTTTATCATTTTTTTTGAAAAATGCCATTTTTACCTTTATTTTCAAAGGAAATTTTACAAAACTTGCTTTGCGGAAACTATACACTATTTTAATTGTAACAAATACCATAACAATATGATTTAGGTCCTTTTTACAAAATGGTATACAAAACAAAAAGTAACTAATCTTATTTTATTTATTTAACTTACTTTTAAAAGTATGAAAACTTTGGGTTTGATTCTTTTAACCATAAAAGATTTAGAATCAGTTAAAATAATTAAACTCTTGTATATATCCTTGGTTAGAAGTCAACTGGAGTACAACTCTCTTATATGGTCCCTTTTTTACAAAATTCACATAGATAATGTTGGAAGAGTCCAACGAAAAATTTAATGATTCATTAATTTCAAACTGCATATTCTTATAGAACAAATTAACTACATGGCTTTGTTCAATTCTTTGAATAAACCTACTCTGAAGGATCGCACGACAATAACTGACCTAATACTTTTATTCTCCTGGATTTAATAAATATTAATATAACAACACGTAGAACTAGACAAAATAGTCGTTATTATTGTCATCTTTCTCAAACCAACGATCTTTTTCACTCACCTACCGCGTATATACAGACTAGAAAATAAATGTACCTCTCATATCGACATTTTTAACTCGAGTCTCTATAAAATCAAATCATCTTTTTATAAAAAATATTTTATGATGTTCTATAGTAACGATTAACGCTTTTTTTTCAAAAGTTACTTATGCTAATACTCTGGTGTTAACTCATTTTATATTCATAACATACCGACTTTTTTTTATATATTTTGTATGCTGATATACAAACATGGATATATATTTTTTTATTTTATTTTATTTAAATCTTAAAGTAGGGCACACATATCATACATATTGTTATGTGTGTTCTAACATTGAAAATAAATTTAATTTATAAATTGTTTATCACATATGTCTTGACCATTATTTTAAATTTTGATATGTTTTTTTCTTCATAAATATTTTTTTCCATTTCGTAATACTTTTTAATTGCTTTAAATAAAATTGAATTTTGTGACTTTGCCTTTTTCCTAAATGGAAGTCTAATTTTGTTCTTTTCTCTAGTATTGTGATCGTGTTCATGCTGGTTCCGATCAATTTTTTTCCAAAATTCTGTTTTTTTATTAGAGTTTATAATTTTATGAACAAATATCATTGTATTGTAAAATATTCTTTGTTTATATGTTAATAATTTCATTTCATTTACCATCGACTTTACCCTCGTATATCTGTTTTTTTTCAAAATGATTCTAAAGGCTTTATTTTGTAATACAGTTAGTTTATCTATGTTTTCTTTGTTTGATAAAAATAAAATGCTACTACAGTAGTTAACGTGTGGTTCAATAATTGCTTTGTAAATAGTTTTGCAGGAGTCCTTATCAATAAATCTTCTGATCCTTCCCAAAATTGATATTTTTTTTGCAATCTTATTTCTTCATGTTTTTATTGAATTTTTGTACCTATGTTTTAAAATTGTTTTTTTTTATTTTTGTATATCTAACTAACTCATTATATTGTTATATTTAATATTTTTAACGGCATTTATAAACAAATAAAAAAATAATTAAAAAATACATAAAAATTGCTGAAAAAAAATATTAAACCTTATTATACTATCAACCTCCACCAAGAATTTTCGCAAGAAAATTTTTCACTTATTTATTTATCCAAATATACATATTTAAAAAAAAACGTATCCCTAACTTTACGAGGCCAAGAGTCCTGTGTTGAGTTGGAATACAGCTTAATAGAAAGTGGAAGCGCGCATATTAAGAATACGAGCGAATTGAATGACTTGTTTTTCAATAAGCTTAATTAACATAACTTCTTTGACAAACTTTCCAAATTGATTTGTAAATTCCTAAGAAAATATCAATAAATCTTATTACTCGATAAAAATTGAAATAGCAAATCAAAATACCAATAATTAAGCTGGCGCAAAGACCTTTTCCTTTGAATACTAGTTAACTAATTTGCTTATTTTTATTTACCGATTTGGGACGCGTGATTCCCCTCCTAGGAACGTACAGAACATTTCAGATTCAGTGTCCAGACTTCAATTTAGATAATTATTTTTAAAAAAATAATTAGAAAATAAAAGTCAGACTATCTGTTTATTTTCATTGACATATATATTTTCATTTGATTATTTTCATATTTTATTATTTTCATATACATGTTGCTATAATGCCGGGGCTGAAACTTTAGAGGAACATTGCTCATGATAATTTTTTTTTAAATCTTTTTTTTAAAGCCAATCAACAGGCTTAAGTAAGCCCTGATAGATTGGCATTAATGAGTTATACTTAATCTAAGCATTATTAAAATCTGCTTAAATTAACAAAGTATATAATTAACAAAAGGTATGTATATTGCATAATCTAGGCGGAAATGGCAAGTGTGACATCGCGAGTCAGAAGAGACAACACCGCTTGCTTCTTAAATGCCTGCCCTTGCTGTAGGAACACATCGACAGCACCGTTTAGTGAGATTTTTTTCACTGTTCTGAGCATCCTTGGCAGAGGGAAAAGGAATCCGATGTTAGTTTTATAATTTCCCACAGC